>NC_039358.1:186929933-187229933 GCF_003573695.1 Papaver somniferum
GGAGGCGGTGGCGGTGGTGGAGGCGGTGGCGTGGTGGTGGTTGGTGGCGGTGGAGGTGGTGGCGCGGTGGTGGTTGGCGGCGGTGGAGGCGGTGGCGCGGTGGTGATCGGTAACGACGGTGGCGGCGGTTGACAGTGGTTGTTTTTTGCGACGGCGGTGGTCAGTGGTGGCGACACATTGGTGGTTCTGCTGGTGGTGTTATTTTGTGGTGGTGATAATATAATAGAAATTAATGGTGGGGTTGTTTTTTATTTTTGTTGGGATGATTTAAAATTAAAGGTGGGGCTGTTTTTTATTTTTGTTGGGGTGATTTAAACTAAAAGGCTAATATAGACAATTTATGTTAAATGGGATTTTTGTGAACAATTTGTTTTGTTGGAATTTTTGCATATGGATAGTGACAACTTTGGGGTTATAACTCGCGGACCGTAAAAATTAAAACAAAATTACATAACAACCATATAAGACAAAATTTAATTAAACAAGTATTTTTTTAATAGTTTGAAACAAATCAAACTTAATCAGGGGTATGCTTTGAAGTGTACTGAAAAAAAGAAAAAGGTAAAACTCAGATGTCCTTGCGAACAACTAAACCCATATAATATGTATGGTACTCATGGTGAGAGATAACTAAAAAAATATTAGAGTCTAGGAGAAAGAAAACTTAACCTAATTAATGAAAAAATATATATTAAGATTTAATTAGTTTTTATAAAACTAAGAAAAATAATCAATACAAAATTAATCGAGCATAAAAATCGGCCAGTGATCAAAGTTACGTGCATGATAACGTGTTGTAAAACTAGAAAATAGAGAAGAAGACGCAAAGTAGAGGGGAAGAAGAGGGTAGAGATTCTATTCATTACTACAATAGACAAACATTAGAGGCTATTTATATGGCTAGATATAAGGACATTCAAATAATAAACGAGATTCATGTTAGATATTGTTGACATAATTACACGTTAAAAAAAAAAAAATTCGGCACAAAATTGAATTCCATACGGAGTAGCAAAACATGAACCATTGATGTCTCCTGGGAACTTTGAAATGTAAAATGTCTCCAACTGATTTTGGATGTACAGGATTAAATCTCCTCTCTCCTCAATGAAAGTCTAATTATTGATTTCCACGCTCTCTGCGAATCGGGCGACTACCGAGTCGACTCAATCTTCTCAATCTCAAGCATTTTGAGATCCAAATCCTCTGCATGTTCAATTAACAGGATTAAAATCCCTTGAATCCCTTAAATATTCTGTCGATTGATTTGTTTTTTCCAATTATCTGAATTATCTATTAATCTTATCTGTCTATCTCCTATGTCAGACTAATTTTCTTGGTTTACCGACCATATAGTCCTGTTAGGGGCCGTTTAATCTACTGTAGTATCTGATTCTACCTCATATGACGTCTTTCACCTTTCTCATCTTGCTGCTCGTGTGTAGCTGCAACTGTACAAGCCGGGGTTTCACTTTTTTTGAACTTCTATTATCCATGAATTAGAGTTCGATCTATAGAGGTTTTCATCATCATCTCAATTCAATATATCAGGGACTTCTCTATCCTTCCTCAAGGTTTGATTCTTCTTGTCTCATCTTTTTTCTAGCATCAGGGGCTGCTACTGATATGTATCTAATGACTTATTTGCTGCATTCTTTATAATTGGCTATTGTTCCATTTCTCAAATTGTTTAGTTTTTGTCTCTGGGTCAGTATTTTCTATCCAATTCTTGCCGGTGCTCTTAATCTAATTTAGATAAAAATTCCCCTTGTTCTCAGATTGTTGGTTTATCGTCTGCAAGTCTTTTTCATGTTATGATTGCTTTCAAAGTGTTTGATTGTATTCCTTTTTCTAGAATTCGTCCTAGCCCTGCCCAAAATCAATATAAAGTATTTTCATCCGTTCATCTGTTTGGTTAACGTTTCAAAGTAGTGTTGTCTGTATTGCTGGCCTTTATAGAAGTGTTGTCGACTTCCCAAGTATTTCCCTCACTGCGGCCTAACTATTTTGGTACTGTGTCGGACCAATGTCTTAAGGTCTGGTTTTTTTTTCCATGTAAAATAGTTATCACCCAATGGATTTGCTATTTTGTGTCGGTTGTCCGTAGTTTTGGCGCTGTTTCTTACTATTTTGGTGTTTTGTCAGACTAGTTCTCGTCTGGTTTCAAGGTTTCTTTCCGGTAAAATAGTTAAATTCAGCGGTTAACGTTCCTAGTCTTGTCCAGCAATACCCAATGATCATCCTTTGTTTTGTGTCTTTTAGTGCTGCTGTTGCATTGTCTCCTGGGGTGTTTCCTTTGGAGACATATTTGGTTTAGTGTTTCTCTTCTCTTAATCGTTTTTATCTTTATATTTGGTTTAGTGTTTCTCTTCTCTTAATCTTTTTTATCTTTGGCTCGCCGGCAATTCTTTTTAGAACATTGTTTTCTTCTGTAGCCGTTTTTTGATGCAGCTTTTAAACATTACATTTTAATTAATTAGGTAGACTTTCCCCAAGTCCCCTGATCTCAGCAATGAGTTTGGTCAATTAGTTTTCGTGTGATGTAACCTTTTGATTGGTATATATGATATTTCTTGACCCCATCAGTTGCTCTACTCTTTGGCAAGCATTTTCCGCTCTCCCTCGCCATCTCTTTAACAGATACTACATAGATTTAACGGTTTCCTTAATGTGGTTATCGGGTCGGTAAGCTGTTCTGTTAAATCATTAATATTTGTTCGCATTTCTCCCTTCTTTTAGTAATCCCATATCTGGATTTTTGTCTCTCCTTCATCTGTAATAGCAGTTTTCTCTTGAATTTTGTTTTTTTATTGTGTTTAACTCTTTTGAGCCTTCAGTACCTCTGTCAAATATACTTTTTTCCTGTCCAACAAATACTCCTTTCATCTTCCTATTAGATTTAGTAGACTAATCTTAATTTTATTTTTATTCCTATTTACCTCAACTTTTCCCCATTTTTTCTGTTTTTATCTGCCATGAGATTCTCTCATGGAATGTTCAGGGTATTGGTACCCCTATAACTAGAGATCATCTAAATAATTTGTACAATGATTTCAAGCCAGATATAGTTTTTCTCTCCGAAACAAAAGCTCCTTTTCAAAAAATGGATCTTATTTTGAAAACATCGAAATTCTTTGATTGGTTTATTATTCCATCTGTGGGAATAGTTAAGGGGCTAGCGATCGCCTGGCATAACAATGTAGAATTAAGATTAATATCGGCGCAGTTTAATGTTTGTCATTTTGAAGGCTCATATGATGATAAAGTTTTCGAATTAACCTGTATATATGGTGCAATCGAAACTGAAGAAAAAATAATTCAATGGTCTCACATTCAGAATTTAGCAAATCAAGTCCAAAAACCATGGGCTTTAATTGGGGATCTGAACATCATCCTGGACCCAGCAGAAAAGCAGGGAGGCAATAACACAAGCTCAAGCAGCAAAACAATTGTTAGACAGATTATAGATTCTCTGGGCCTCCAAGATGCGGATTACGAAGGCGCTCCTTTCACATGGTCAAACAATAGGATTGGAGATGCAAATATATGCGAAAGGATAGATAGAGCTCTAACATCCTATCAATGGATTCAATTATTCTCAAATACAAAGGTAAGTCACCTAATCAGAGTGGGATCAGACCATACTCCTATCCTTTTAGATACAAACCCGGAATCAAAAAGATTACATAAACCTTTTAGATGCATTAGATCTTGGATTTCTCACCCGACTCTTAAATCGGTGGTCGAAGCATCTTGGAGTAATCATTCTTCCAACTCATGTCCAAAAAATTTCATCTCAACCTTGAAATCTCTCTCCTCAGATCTAGCCCAGTGCAATTCTGATGTTTTCGGTAATATCCATAAAAATATAAAAACCCTTAATAGGAAAATAGACAATATTCATAATTCCAGAAACATAGCTTCCAAGATCGACATCCTCAAAAACCTCCAAGCTGAATTAGGAAAGTGGTATAAAATAAAAAATGATTATTACCACCAACTATGTAGGGATAAATTCTTCAAGGAATACGATCAAAATACCGAATATTTCCATGCTTTCGCTTCAAACAGGAAAAAAATTAACGCAATTCATTCTCTCAGAGAACCATAAGGACTCTGGATTTCGGACCGAGATCAAATCAATTCGCTCTTAATAAATCACTTTTCCCAAATTGGCGCCTCCCAAAATAATAACTCTAATGTAGATCTAGAAGGAATTATACAGCCTTGCGTTTCTGATTCAGAAAATTCACTCCTAATCAAAATCCCCACCCAAGAAGAAATCTGGACAACTCTTGCAAACATGAACCCTTGGGGTGCTCCAGGTCCGGATGGTTTCCAACCGGGCTTTCTCAAAGCAAACTGGGAAATACTGGGCCCGGACATAATTTCCTATACGCAAGATTTTTTTCGGACTGAGCTTTTGGAAAAAGAAATGAATCACTCTTTCATTACACTCATTCCCAAAATTTCCACTCCTCAAACCACGGCGGACTTCCGCCCAATTAGCCTCAGCAATACAATATATAAACTCATTTCAAAAATCCTAGCAAACAGATTAAAACCCATCCTGAATAGGTTAATTTCTCCAAATCAATCAGCCTTTCTCCCAGGAAGACAAATAACGGACAACATCATCATAGCCCACGAGCTGATACACTCGATGAAAATGTCTAAAAAGAAAAAAGGATTTCTAGCTCTCAAGATCGATCTTTCAAAAGCTTTTGATAGAGTGGAGTGACCCTTTATTCAAAAAGCCTTATCATCTTTTGGATTTAGTGATCGTTGGGTCAACCTCATCACCCAATGTATTTCCACAACCTCATACTCTATCCTGCTAAACGGCTCCCCAGGCCCAACGTTCTCCACCTCTAGAGGCCTTAGACAAGGAGATCCCCTATCTCCTTATCTGTTTCTAATTTGCATAGAAGTCCTTTCAAGACTCCTGGAGAAAGCCACAGTAGAAAAAAGAATCTCTAGAATTAAAATAAACAAACGTGCACCTACTATATCCCATCTTTTTTTCGCAGACGACTGTTTTCTATTCACAAAGGCAGATTTAGGAGAAGCAAAAAACCTTTTGGATATATTATCCAAATTTGGGGAAATTACGGGTCAAATGGTAAATTTACAGAAATCGGGGATTTACTTCAGCCCAAAAATTCACCTGAAACATGCAAAGATAATAGAAAAAATCCTAAAAGTCTGGTTCCTGAAAAAACAGGACAGGTATCTGGGTACACCTCTTTTCTTCGACAAAAATAGAAAAGAAAACTTTGACCCCCTTTTACAAAGGTACTATAATACGCTACAAGGGTGGAAATCAAAGTTTTTTTTGCAAGCGGGTAGGACAGTTTTAATTCAATCAATTCTCCAGTCATATCCAACATATCAGATGCAGATGCTTGCCCTTCCAAAAGATACTCTAGATAAACTTGACAAAATTCAGAATTTTTGGTGGAATAAGGATAAGGCAAAAACAAAAGGTGGGTATATAAAAGCATGGAAAGGCATGTGCAAACCAAAGTCCCAAGGCGTTCTAGGAATTAAGAATCCCCATAACTTCAATATAGCCCTTCTAACGAAGTTAGCAAGTAGAGTGATGACAGAAAAAGATCAACTATGGGTAAAATTACTAGAAGCGAAATATTTTCATGGATCGAACTCTTTTCAACCGACAAGAAATTATGAACTCTCGTGGATTTGGACAAGTATTCAGAAGGGTCTCAATATTATAAAAGGAAACTTCATCTGGCAAGTGAAAGACGGAAAAAACACAAGGATCTGGGAAGACAAATGGATACCTGACACAAATACATTAACCCAACCAAGTGATAAGCCGGACCCGATACCTCAAAAGGTCCATGAACTACTAAATTCTGATGGTGACTGGGATATTGAAAAATTAGATGAATATTTTTCCCCATAAATTAAAGAAAAAATTCTAGCAATTTCCCCGAATAAAGAAAACAGGGACAGAATCAGATGGGAACACCATATTTCGGGAGCTTTTTCGGCAAAAAATATTTACAACTACCTTATCAATCAACAGAATAATGATGAGGAAGATATTATATTCCCGTGGGAAAATATTTGGAATTTGAAGACAATACCTCGGATCCGACTATTTATTTGGAAATTGATCTAAAAGGCGCTCCCAACAAATAGCAGATTAGCAACCCACAACCCAGAAATATCATCAGAGTGTCCTCTATGTAAAATCCAAGAGGCGGAAACAGAAGATCACCTTTTCAGAAAATGTTATTTTGGTAGAGCAATCTGGTTTGGATGCGACTTGAACACAGTCAACTCGCAAATCAACACAGATTCGATTGTTAAGTGGGTTGAGAATTGGATATCAAATACTATCTACTCAAAAAAATTGTGAACACATCGCAATGGTCACTTGGTTCCTGTGGAAGTATAGATGTGAAGTAATTTTTAGGAAAACTAACCCATATCCATATGCATTGATCCAACAAATTAGGAATTTTTTACAAACCCAACTGCCTAATAAAGAGAAGTTGCAAACAAGTGCTCAAAAAAAGAAGACAAAAACAAATAAGTGGAACAATTTCAACTCTGATTGGATAATTTTTACAGATGCCTCCTTTAACAAGGAGAATTTGACAATGGGATATGGTTTCATTCTTTACTCGGCAGAACAAGAAGCTTTTATGCATATTTCTGCAGGTTCAGATTGGGCTTCCTCGGCTTTACACGCAGAAGCAAAATCAGTTTTGAAGGCTTTAAATTGGCTAGAAGATAATATTCTCTCAAGTGTCTTTATTGCTACAGATTGTAAAGTTCTGTCAGATTGCATTAACAAAAAAGATGCAGCAGTTGCCTGGATGGCGGAGAATACCATTGAAGACATTATTTCCATTCTGGACACTCTTCCACAAACCAGGATAAAATTTATAAACAGAGATTACAGTGCTGCAGCAGATTCAGTAGCAAAGGAAGCAAGAATAAGAATACTACAACACTTTTCGAAACATATGCAACAATTAATCCACAAAAAAAATATCAGTTCTAATGTTTTCGAAGAAAATGAAATTGTAAAACTTTTGTATTATCTTGCTTAATTAATATATTCAAGTTTCTTATCAGAAAAAAGAAAAAAAAAAAGAAACAAACATTGATGTCTCGGGTGGAACGAGATCCACCCATCTGTAGGCTCGACCACAAACATCAAATGGTACGCGTGTATTCTACTTCTCTCTCTCTCATCGTCATCCTATACCTGGATCGAAAATGCAGTGCTTCTGCAATCTGACTGAAATCAGAGAGAGGGATTCATTCTCTGTCTATATGTTAACATAGATGGCAGCAACAGTAGTTCCATCAATATCAAGTAAACTTTCAACTTCATCATCATCAAAGCAACCAACAATCCTTAACTATCGTCCTGCCATCATCTTACCAGTTGAGTTCTTCTTCAGCATCATTTAAAATATTTTTTTTTCTTCCTCTTCTATTGTTTTTTTTTCTTACTCAAAATGTTGAACTGGAATGAAGGGACTTGGAAACAATTCAAGTGATTATGAAAAGTTACAGGTGACACTTAAACAAGTATACGGTGTTCCCTCTGCTGTACCTAAAGTCTCTCGACTTGATTGGCTTCGTAATGCTGCTGGTCTTATCGATCCCAATTATTGGCGTGGAACTCTTCGCCCCCGCCCTGTTCTGGATTGGTATCTAGAGAAAACTCATGAAGCTGTAAGCCAGGCTATGCTGCTTGCTCAAGAAGCAGGTCAGTAATGTTCAAAATTTAATCGTCTGTAATCAGATTGTTAATTGCTCAAAAATGTCGATTGCGATGGCTTTAATGAACATTTATCACAAGTAATGTTATTGTTTGATATCATATAATGAAACCAATGCCACTTATGAGTTATTCCATATATTGTAGATGGAGGTGGTGGGTGTGTGTCATTAGTTGGACATTCTGCTGGAGGATGGCTTGCTCGTCTCTACATGGAAGAATTCGGAACCTCCAATATTTCCTTACTGTTGACTCTTGGATCTCCTCTCTCGTATGTCCCTTAACTTCCTTTATACTGATTTCTTAGTAGTATTATGCATACATTATTTCAGGATTGCCCACAGCTGTGTAACTCTTAGACATGTTGATACTTCTTATCGAACTGTTTACAATGATCCACTTGCTTATCTGAAATGTCTTTCATTTTGTTTAACGGCTACATTGGTTTATTGTATATGGGTAAATATAATTCTCTTGTTGCATGTTTGGTTCAACATATTGGCTCCTACTCCTGGTAACAGTATTATCAAATAATAATCCAATTGCTGTAAATGTAATTCATTTACTTGAGAAATGATAATTTTACTCTCTTCTCTGCAGTTTCTTTCGAATTACAATTTGAACTTTGTTACCAATTTAAGAATTCGGTTCACGAGGTCCTGTCTACTTTTCAAAGACTTGACAACAGTTACAATTTGCTTTCAGTCCGCCTCCGAAGGATTCACCTGGAGTAATTGATCAAACTAGAGGCCTCTTAGATTATGTTGAAAGACATTGCGCACCAGCTGTTTATACTCCGGAGTTGAGATATGTATGTGTTGCAGGGAGGTAAAGTTAAAAAGTAAAATCCCGCTTTAATAAAATTCATAACTGTCTATGATGTCAGCAGATGGGTCTTTACTCTTTAGCATTAATGTTACTTTTATCTACATCACTTCCACATTTGTCAGTTTGATTTAGCTTCGTTGCTTAGCTCAACTACTTTGTGAAATGCATGGTCAGTGCACTTACGTTTTATTCCCTTTTGTTTCATCACCGTCACAACCCCATGCTGGTTCAAGCACATTAATTTATCCATTTCATTTCTTATAGAATTGTATAATACAGTATGTTCAATTACATACCAGGCTACAGTTTTTCTTGTCATTGTAATTATGAGTTGCTAAATCTAATCTGCATCCACCCCCACAAGTTGTTGCCTGGTGCTTGGATCTTCTTTACATGACTTGACTTTCCACTTTTTGTAGCTTATTTTTCTTTCTATCCAACATATCGCATGAAGCTTTAAAAGAACAAAAGCAAAACCAAAGTAACGGCCAGGGTTGTTGTGGCTTGTAAGGTTGGTTTCTCTTTGCATTCTAATTGTTCACTAAGGTCTCAATGTAACAGGTATATTCAAGGTGCTCGCTTCTTTGTCAACTCAAATGGAGACTCTAGTAACCCGATAGAAATTCCGACTGGAAGTGATTTACAGCAGTTCATGTCGGAGGACTCCGAGGAAGCGACCCTTCCGAATAAGACTACATCAACATCAATATCAATTGCTACCAAAACCAGCACTCGTTCCCGCATTGTCGGTCAAGGGTACAAACAGGTGACCATCCAAAAGTTTTTTGTTTCTTTACTTTTTTTCGTTCTACCATGAGCTCGTATTTCAATGTATGATATTTAACTTCTTTGTTCAAATGGCACCGTTTTACTCGTGGAAGTAAAACGATTACAACTGTGTCATAACTAACTGTATACTAACACATTATTAATAATCATAAAACGATGTTTGACACATCTTGTTGTATGCCCAGGTGCAAGCACCTGTCTGTGGTGTTGTTTCACATTATGGTTTACAACCATTGGTTTAGCATAAGCAAGGACGAGCTGTTATAGTTTTTTCTTGAGATGATAGCATCTAGAATTGTCCATGGTTTACAACCATTGGATTCACATGTACAAAGGTGTAGATGATGTACATGCACCTGAGAGTGCTAACTGGCAGTGTTGGTAACGATCTGGTAGGTTTTCATGCAGCCGTGACCAGAAATTAGGCATGCAGGCCAGTTTGTTCTCCTATGCTATCAAGTTAGCTGGCATTAGTTTTTAATTTAGAGTCTAAGACTGGCTTGTGTGAGTCTCACTAGTCTGACACGTCATGCTAATAAATATAAGCATATACCAGTAATTTCAACAGCAATGTTGATACAAAATGCAACCAACCAGAAAAATCGTAGCTGGACTCAGACCTCTGGTATATTTACAAGGAGAATTCCAAGTTTATGTTTCTTCGTATAGTTTTGCATTTCTATTTGGATCATTGCCATGTATCATTTCTGTTCTGGGTACAGCCTGCAACCTTCTGTATCCTGTTTCCACACGGGATGTACGAAATAATTCTATTATTGCATGCTCATGGTTTGGATGAAATAACAATGCGGTGTCCATAAGCATGCAGGTGTGTGGGAAAGCAGATGTTTGGGGTGATGGGGTGGTGCCTGAAGTTTCTGCCCATCTTGAAGGTGCCATGAACATTACCTTGGACGGAGTTTATCACTCACCAGTTGGTTCAGACGACACACAGAATCCCTGGTATGGCTCACCTGCTGTCGTAGAGAAATGGATACACCACCTGCTCACCTGATGGATAACACACCAAAACATGATTAATTTGTACTTTCTGTCATTAATCACAAAATCTAAGCTCAGGAGACGATTGAGATTGTGACGATAAACAGCTCCAAGGGTAATTTTTAGCACATGTAATAAGCGAGAATATAACAAGGATTCTATTAAATTTATCTCATGAATGTAGAGTCCAAACCAAATGACAAAATGTGTAATCCTCTGGTTCATTTGACTCACTAATCTAGTAATCTGAAGACTGGATACAGCACGTGCCAACATCCATGGACTATCACCGAAATTCCTTTGGGCCTGATATCATCCTATCCTAATAGTAAACTGAAGATTTTCTTCCCTGAAACATGGGATTGCTCAGGATATGATTTATACGAATATTAATTTATTCATCCCGAGCAACCGAGATGCATCTTTGTGGCTTTGGTGACTGAGATGTGCTAGGCTTGTGTCTAAAGTGTGTAAACGTGCTAGTCACATGGGCTAAGTACATCCCGCGCCAGCATGTGTGTCCTTTGTGCATAGTGCACGTGAAATGCTGCAAATGCCAAACATTGAGCGTGCTGGGCAATCCGAAAGAGGTAAGTGAGTCCAAATACAAAATGTGTAGATATAGCAGAAGGATGAGTTGGATTCCAAGAAAAATAAAAGAACGGATGATTGAAAGGAAAGAAAGGTTGATGGTTGTTGCTTGCTGCCGTCTGGTAGTCACAATCGTCAGTTTCGTCATTACGTATATATATATTTAATTATTTTATAAATTTGAATGGATGAACAAGAAAGAGGCAAGAAAGAGGCTATGATCGTACCTAACCTTATCCTCTTTCTTTCTTTCGTTCTTTCTTTTTGTTTTGTTTTTGTGTCTTGTTTAAGACGAAGACAAAGTAATCTATCAATCTACAGCCCAGAAGCAAGTCTACATACAAAAACATCCCTTTCACTTCCATCTATCCATCCAACCCCACTCGTGATTCAGCAAATTTTGCTAAAAATTAAAATCAATTTGAAGAAGAAGAAGAAGTATTTTACAGAGAACAGGTCCAGACCACAGGGAGGGAAGAGTCACGGAAATATCTTCTTCTTCTTCTTCTTTTTTAAGTGGAATTGACGCAAGCAAGCAGCAATAGCTCAACTGGTACACACAATAATACCCCCAATCAAATTCAAAACCCCCCCAGAACTTTAATTTTTTTTTTTTTTCTTTTTTTGTTTCTTGTGCATAATTTATTGCATTCATTCATCTATTTCCAAAGGGGAAGGAAGGAAAGATCGAAGAGTAATTTGTATTTAAGTACAAGTGCTAGCAATGAGTGACAACAAATCAGTACTATTTTTTTTTTCTTTTTCTTACATAAGCCTAAGTTATCATTCTCATGATTATGATGATTCAAGAGCTTATTTCATTCTTTCTCTATTGACTTCTTCTGCTTCTACTTCTTGTGTTGATTCTATCTATGTATGCCTTGTAGAACACTAATGGTTCAACTTGTTTTGACTAGTGGTATTTTTCTTGTGGTTCCTGCTATTAGCTTCTTGGGTTACAATATTATTCTCAGATTTTCATCATCATTGCCATCAAAGGCCATGGATGATGGCTTTGTCAACCAACATATAAACTCGCTGTTGTTGCCGTTGCCGTCATCATCATCATCGCCATCTTTTATTGTTAGTAATCTACAATCATACAATTCTCTTCAATTTACCAACACCCATGTTTTTGATTTGGTTACTAGATTGAAAAAACAACCTGCCGACATCATCACTCTCTCTGCTTTCCTTTAGTGAATTTCCCCGTCATTTTGAACCCCATCATTAAAATCATTGGTAACATGCTGCCTTTGTCATTCACCACTACCGTAATCACTTCCTCCTCCTCCGTTTGTCATCGTAATGTGCAAACAAATGCAGCTTCGGCGTTTATGGATATGACGGCTACTTCCTTAAGTGTTAGTCACTGTCACGGTGGTAGCTCACATATCAGGTAATACAAGCTAAATGATCTTTCCTTGTTGTGTTGCAATTTTATTTAAATAAGATGGCAAGTGCTAAAAGAGGAAAATTGATTTCGCTTGTTAGGTTGTCTGGATGTGGCTGGACTTATAATAACCGAAAGAGGAGTATGTATACAAGTTACTCTCCCCCATTGGCGTCTCTATCTGGTCGTCGCACACCGGCTAGTAAAGATCCAGTGCACTCCAATTTATATCTAGAGGTGTGTTTGTTTGTGGCTCTTTGTTGTAAAAACATTCATGCAGTCTACTCCGTGTTTAATCTTTGACGAATCTATCTGTCAACCTATTACTCAATAATGGATCAACAAGCAGGTTTTGGAGGACGCCAGGGAAAAGTTTACCCATGAGATCTCTCGCTGCTCCAATGACAAGGGATACCTTTCTCTTGCTAAGGTAATAGGATTCTTTCGCCAAGGTACTACTTCTTACTTAGTGTTTTAGTAGAGAAGAACTCACAATAGCATACTAGCGTATTCCTTTTTCCTTGAAAACATTCAGTTCAAACAATTAATCGTATTAAAGAGCGGAGCCAAATTAGCACACGTCACTATGAGTAACATCATGGATTAGATTTGTCGTAATTATCCAATGCCAGTTGTTCACCCTTACTGTATTATATCTTTAATCAATTGCCATTTCAATATCATTCTTCAAAAGTAAAAAATTGGTACTATTTTCCTCTGTGGGATTGTAATTTATGTCTTCTTGCGTTCTCCGTAACTCCTGCAGGTTCTTTTAATAGTGCTTCCATTTTAGCTACTTGGTGCTTATCTAAACCTATTTCCCCTTCATCTACTGTGTAAATTCTGGCAGGCTTTGCTATATGTTGCAGCTGAAGATGAAGCTTTCATGGCCATTAATCGAGAGATGGATTCAAATTCTATCCGAAGTGAACGGAGAGAAGATGGTTCGACATTCTTTAGACCTAAAGATGACTGGTCTGACTTGGAGACAATGCCTTTGGCTGGCAAAAGTATGTCTGAATGGTTGGCTGAGTTGGACAACATTGCCAAAGAAGTTGAAGCAGAACTAATTCCAAGAGATATAGGTTGTGATTTGATGGAAGTTATGGAGGCAGTGAATTTTGTACTTTTAGAGTACAGGGGATTCAGAAGGTTTCCTACCCTTGTTGATTCAAAATTTTCATATTTGCATACGGTATTAAGCTCTGGTCGTAGCAGTGGTAAGTTGAATTCCACAAAAGATTATCTCTCTTCTATGTGTGCCTTAGGCATCAAACATATGTATCTTATCTATGGTGTGTTATATTGACTCAGTTTTATTAAAGCATAATAACTCTTTCTAATCAACTCATGCACAGTACTTTTTGCCATCTAATACATCTTAATGTATCCAATTGACAGCCATATTGCTAAGCGTTATCTATATTGAAGTTTGCCGAAGAATTGGCGTGACAGTTATTGGATCTCGAGTTGGGGAAGAATTTTTGATATGGCCTCAAACAGAGAACCCTGAGGTGTGATAACATCCGAACTTGTTTTCTGATCAATGTTCTGTTCTGTAACTTCTGTTATATGTATCCGAAGTTGTATATGTGTATTGATACATTCATAGCAGTCGGCATCTTAATAATTAGATATTTCCTCCAGTAGCTTTTATCCTTCTATACCACATGGTGGTGTTAATCTTTTTTCCCTTCCCGCGCAGGAACTTTTCAAAGTGACATCAGGGAATAGCTTGTTTTCTCTAGTTAATGGAAGGTGCGTAGAGGATCCAAGCTCAAAGGCTTCCGACTTGAAAAGTAAATCACTTTTGGGACTTGATATTGCAACTGACAAAGATATCGTTGGGATTGCATTGGCTAATTTGATTGTAAGCTGGCTATCTTATCCTTGTAGCGACCACTTCCTCCGCACCTTATTTTGTTTATGTTCATATTTTTCTTGTTCTGGTGCTTAATTCTTCCTCTTCGTTATCCTCTTCCCTCTCCGCAGAGACTTCACTGGAAACGTGCTTCAAGGATGAACCATGGTTTAATGCTGACTTCTCCACTCAGACGCATTGGAGAGGCAAATGAAATTTTTAAAATGTTTGATGATTCCAAGCACCCTTTATTGCGCCCTCTTGAGTTAAGGTAGTTTTCTTGCGAACTCTCCTATTCTGTTTGTGGACTTTTTGGCTTCTCCACTTCAAGTCATCTGTGTAATGCATTGAATGACTGATTGCATTTTTGTGAAACATCATCTTTTTATTTTTAGACTTGTAGAACCGTCCAAATTGACATTTTCCTACTGAATAGGAATTAGATTTCCTTTATTCCTTCCCTCAAAGAATTGTATATGAATGGTGCTTAACCAGAGTGGTCGTTACATGTATAGAGGTTATATTAATAAGGCAACAACTATATCTCTAATAAATAAGTGCCACTGCCACATTGAGAAGAACATACTTTGCTACTTTCTTTCAAAGCTAGATACTTGATCGCTTAACCGTTTGCAGCTAGCGTCAATTCTATCTTTTTAGGCGAGACAATCCATTACCCTTCCAAATCAAGTGTCATCGCGTTCATTTGTGTTTTGACTATTACCTAAGGTAGGAAATTTGCACCAGGGTCCTAATAAGAGCTAGTGTAAAGTGATCACTCTATATGCCGTTAGGTGTCTCACCAGTCTTTGTTAGATCCATCTACCTTCTTTATGCACCACGTTATACCTTTCTATGCAAATTCACAGTTTTACAGTAATTGGTTTTGATTATGGTATTGTAGCAGATTCTCTTTTGGTTTAGGTTCATGTATCCGGTGTAACATTAATAACTTGTTAGAGTCTACAGGCCCACCTACTTATACACCCTGGTTTCTTTATTTTTTGAGATGTTAAAAAGGAATTGGTTGTTTTTATCAATGGTTACAAGTCTGTTTTGGAGTTTTAAGAATGTGAACTTTAGCTTTGTGGAGCGCAAGTTAACATATATGTGGATTCAAAAGCTTTTAAATTAAACCCTATACAAACCTATTACTAGGTCCTTGTGTTACTTCCCCAACTACGAATGATACTCAATCTACAGTCTGATTGGCAGCCAGGTGACTTTTTGTGGTTCCCAACTGGTCTTCCTCGTTCTACAACAGCAATGCATGTGTGAGCAACGTAGGGCCTGTATTTGAGGCTTGCTAGATTTTAAATGATAAATTAGTGTTGGCTCTTCGCAAGTGTTCTCGGCTTTTGGTTAGTTTCACTATTTTAAATCAAGTTATAAAATTTAAATAATTTTTAAAGTTCCCAAGTTGTTTCCTAAATTTTAATAAAACTCAGAGCTATCAAATATATTCCGGGTTTCAATATTAGTGCGCATTATCACAAATCAGTATTTCTTATCATATCTTTGCAGACTCCAATACACGGTTTATCAGGTTATATATTTAAGTAGCCTAGCCTGTTTCTTAACCTAATTTTCCCATCTTTAGGACGACTTCAAGAGGGTAATATCAAGTGGGTATTTCCTGTAGACTTCATTTTCATTTTTTACTTGTAAGTTCTTTGGTTATATTTTCATTTTTCATTTTCGTCACGTAATTTGATAATTGTTGTCCATGTAATCCTATTCCTAAATCCAGTAATTCTCTCGCTTCCCTTTTTCCTTGGTACTGTAACTGCCTCACAAATTGTATTTTTGAAAAGAGCATTAACTTTGGGGTTTGATTCTCTAATCTTAAAAATCCAAATTATTTTGTGTAAACATTAGAATGCAGAATTTTTTTAGTTTGCTCAGGCAGGGTAGGAAAGCCTGTGGTTACTTATGTATTGGTGTTTTGTGCTTTCCTTTTTTTTAGGTTGGCTATCATGGCATCTGAAAGATTGTTGCTTCTCCAACCACATAATTGGGCATTAAGGAGAGACCATGGCATGCTCTTATTCTACAGCAGGTAAAGACGGTTACAACTTAAACAGGACGATGATGCTAACTACATAGTTATTCGTAACGCACACAGTGAATCCTGTTGTATGCCTGAATCCGTTTTGGTCACCCTAATGCAGGAAATATGCGGAAGCTGTCCAAGAGCTTAGCATTTGCATGGCGTTTGCACCTGTAGAAGAGGTAGAAGTTCTGGAGCCATTTGTTGAGAAATTGCACTTGTTACGAATTGAATCTTCTTGGAAGTCTTTGGAACACAACGGTGGTCGGTTGACAGTTCCTTGATTTCATATTGTTTCTTTTCTTTTCAGTCTTGTTGTACAAGAGGATTTGTTCCTTGAATCTAATTTTCGGTCATTATGTAGAAAAAAGTTGAGTTCTGTGTAAGATCTTTAGTATTGCCAACAGCTTGGAGCTCAGGGCACTAAGATCTTTAGTACTGCCAACAGCTTGGAGCCTAGGGCACTAGATCTTCTTTTCTTAAATGGCATCAATATCTTGGGTACTATTGATATGTTTGGACTCGCAACTACTTTTTTTTTTGATGCAAAAAAATATTAAACCAGCATATTAAATGACTTCTTAATTATCTTCATTTCTTCACTTACTAGCTCAGCTATTTCTATGGAAATATTACTAGCAAAATCAAAGGAAGACTTAAAAGTTCTAGCTTTGTTGGCTATTACATGAGCCACATTGTTTGCCGTTCTTTTTACATGATTAACACTAAAGGAAGAAAAATCCGATAACAACTGCTTTATTTCATCTACATGACTCTGGTTCATCCAGTGAACTACAGAGTTAGCTTTGCTGGTGGAACTAGTAACATTTATACAGTCTGCTTCAAAAAGTAAGTTGCTGAACTGAAGATTGAGTTATTTGGCCCACAGGATTGCATGTTTCATGGTCAAACATTCTGACTGCTCTGGATCTACTCCTCCATGGTAGTACCTGCCTCTGATCCCTTTGGCTGATCCTGCAGAGTCACGAATAATTAGACCTATTCCAATCTCCTTTGTATTATGATCGAAAGAAGCATCTATGTTTATTTTCAAATGACTAGCTGGTGGAGGAGTCCACTGCTGTGGTTGCATGTTATTTTTACCCTTAAGATATTGTGTTTCTTCTTTTAGACAAAAGTCAACAAGGTTTCTAATCTCATGACAGGCAAACCATAAACTAATTTTCTTATTATGAAACACTGTAATGCATCTATTCTTCCATATCTGCCAGGCTGTGCACATTAAAATAGTCTTCCATCTCAGGTTATGATCATCTGTATCAGAGTCTGAGAACCAACTAGAAACACTAATCTGTTGACTATGTAAACTATGCACATTAATATTCATTCCTAGCCAAATTGCTTTCGCATAGTCATATTCAATTAAGAGATGTTGTAGAGTTTCCTCTTGTGATTCACATAAAGGGCATACCGCGCTTATGTTTCTCTTGTAAAGACTAATCTTTTCCCTTGTTGAAACAATATTTCTTAGACATTTCCACAGGAATAATTTAATCTTATGCGGGGATCTAGTTTTCCACAAATTTTTCCATATGCTATTTGAGATTGAGTTCTGGTTTCCTGGTTGACTATTGGAATTAGCCGACAGGACTTTGTATGCTGACTTAACTGAGAAATCTCCAGTTCTATTTGGCTCCCAAATCATTCTATCTTTTCCTTGCTGAGGTAAGTACATACTAAGGATCAACTGCGATATTTGGCTTGGGAAAACTTTTTTAATTAACTCTTCATTCCATCTTTTCGGATTGTAGAGCATGAGATCTGAAACATACACCAGCTGGACAGGTTCTCTGAAATCTTCTCTAGGACTTGGAGGATGATTTAATCCTGTTATCCACTTATCACTCCAAATGAGAGCTTTAGTGCCACATCTGATATCCCATCTATAAAACTTCCTAATAATATCTAATCCCATCTATAAAACTTCCTAACAATATCTAATCCTTTTTCTATTCCTTTCCAAATCCAGGATGAGTTTTGATTAGACTGCTTCAAGTGTAAGAAATCACAGTAAGGTGAATACTTTAGCTTCATGTTTTTAACCCACGTTGAATCAGTTTCTGTGCATAACCTCCATGCTAATTTTGTTAACAGAGCCAAGTTGAATTTTTGTAAATTCCTAAAAGCAAGGCCCCCATTTTCTTTGGAAACACAAAGAGAGTCCCAAGCAACAAAGTTAATTCCTTTATTGTTTTTATGCCCCCACCAAAAGTTTCTTTGGACTCGCAACTACTTAAGATGGTAATTTTGTTAAGTGACTCCATTTCGGAGATTTTCGTTTTTTATGTTGGTTAGATGTATCAAAAGGAAATGAGTGATTATCCATGGTCCTAAGATCAAACCATACCATAACCAAAGAACATTTATTAAAACTCATTTTCTCCAACATTTTACACAACGTTGTTTAACTGGTGCTGAAACAAATTCGTAGGTGGGGCTTTTTGATTGTGAGAACATAATCTGAAGGATAAGAACCACAAGGAAGAATTGTATTATTATATATCAAGCAAGATCTTTTACAAAAAAATAACATATCATACAACTATTGTACAACAAGAATACAGGGCAAAAATATTACAATAGATCATGCTTGGACAACAAGAATATATCAATTAGGAAACTTGCAGCTATTAGGGGATCATAGTTTTTTCGATTTTTTTTTTGATGCAAAGAGGAATAAATTAATACTTCAGTGATAACAACATGAGAGTTAACAACATCCTTGTTGATATAAGAATCTAAAAAAGAAGGGAAATTATTCTTATAATCTATATATTAATTCTAGTTTTCCTAGCTTTCTTCGCAAGAGCGTCCGCTACTCCATTACCTAGTCTATTAACATAGATACAGTCCCATGACTGAAACTTGGATAAGAGATGCTTTATTTCTGCTAATGTTCTCCTGTTCGTCCAATGTACACCAGGAGAAACATGTTCGGTAGCTTGGACTAAATTAAAACAGTATTATTCAAAAAGAACTTTTGTTACTTGCATATCATATTCCCATTTAACAGCTTCCTGATAGGTGTCTAAAACAAGTTGATATTTATATATTGTTTATTCTTTCTTTGCGAGTTTTCTTGTAAATTATGTACCTTATATTTGCTTTTAAGTTTATTAGGTACTTTGGAGACATTATGAGCAAAAGAAGAAGAAAACGTCCATTTGGAGCGTAAAGGGAAAACATGTCAACTCACATGCGAGTTACATTTGGAGCCGGCTACGGTTACGCACGAAGGAGTGAAGAATGAACTGTCAGTTTTCTAAGATTGACAGGCCAAATAGTAATTGGATACCTCTTATCCGAGTTCTGCGTGCCTGTAGTACTTATTATTATTACCACACCCTAGAATTTAGAAAAGAATTCGATCAATAGGTTTCTAACACAAGTATGCGGCCGAGTAGGGTTTCTGTGTGTTTTGAAAGAGACGGAATCAGAGAGGAATCGGTGAAGAGAATCAAGGGAGAAGAAATCTGTTGTTGTGAATTGAAGTTGGTGTCGTTTGAATTAGGTTTGGGGTTGTCTACAAAACAGAGAAGGTGAAATTGAAGAACTGAATCTAGTTTTTTTTTTTTTGGGTTGAAGTTTGTTTGAATGAAAATCTAAGGTGAAGAAGAAGGATTGGTCGACTGGGGTTTGAATGTTCTGACATAAAGAGATTAAACTAGGATTCTGAGATTTATGTAGAGATGTTTCTGAAACTGAGGAAGAAATGGTGATTTCTATGGGGTCTTAGCTGAATTTGCAGGAGGAGATTAGGATGCTGTTTCCATGAATTTGAAGATTGAGATGTTGCTGTTGACTGAAGAATCAGTGGGGGAGATTTCAAGTTCAGTTCAGATTGGGCCTTGATTGAGAAGGAGATTGAAGAATCGAATATGAGAAGAAGGAATTGGTGGTAGAACTGAAATGGGTTTGCTAGGAAATTATCGAAATAAGGTTTGATTGAATCCAAAACGAAGAAATTGAGGGTTTGATGAGAATCTGAAGGATTAGGGTTTGTTGTGTTTGAATTCGATCTTAGATGTGGCTAGCAGGTAAAGGGTTTGAACTTGTTGCTGCCATGGATCAATGGGTTCTGGAAAAGTAATTAGATATGAGTACAATAGCAGTCTGTTGGTGATATGAATGATTAAATGTGGAGTTGGTCTAGGGAGATGCTGCAAATCTGTGAGAAATGTAAGAAGATAGTGTTTGCTTCAGAAGATGGAGCTGAGCTTTAGGTTTAATGATGGTGTTGATGGAAACAAATGAGTACAGGTGGAGGTTGGATGTTGTTGCAGTCAAATGTTACAAACTGGGATGGAGAAGGAACTGGTGGTACAGTTAGCTATCCTTAGTGTTGCTGCCAGAGCAGGTGCTGGTGGATTGCAGGTGGCCTGAGCTGAGGTAGAAATTGCAAATGGATGCTGTATAGATGAATGTTAGGGCAGGAATGAATATGGTTGGAAATGGTGGAACTGATATTGTTATTGAAGCCGAGTAGAAGAACATTGCAGGGAACTGGAGCTGCAGTTGTGGAGTTCGAAGCTGTAAAATGGTGGGTTGAGCAGCTGATGAAAAGAAGTGAAGTTGTAGATGGCTGAAGCTGATGCTGGTATTTAGAGTTACAGGTGCTGATGCTGTTAAGTTCAGGGAATGAGCTGGTTTGTGGTAGAATGGTTGTTTGAAGTTGCAAATTGTAGTGGCTCTGAAGATTGTGTTGCTGCTTGGCGTTGTACTGCAGGATAGGTGTGTGTGATGCTGTCAAGGGTTAGAAGTCAGGTCCAGCTGCGGTTGTTGGTGGTGGTTTTTAGTTCAGGATTAAAACCGTAAAATTCCATATCTGTGTGCCTTCATTCTGCAAGGAAGTAGAGCCACTAAAAAGCTGATGAGTGTCTATGCCTCTCTGCTTACATATATACTGTGTAATTCAGTATCTAATATTGGTGCATGTTGCAACAATCCCAAGTATTTTGTAAATTTATAGAGCTCCTAGCTGCATTATTCATTAATGCGGAGCCTGCTGAGTACCTATTTTATGTTGTGTTCCCATTTGAACTCTTAATACTGACATGACATGACGATTAATGGTTCACTCTTAGCTGAGTAGCATGAATTTCCCGAAGTGTCAGAATTAAGATGTGCATGAAGGTACTCAATCATAAGCGCGCAAGCTGCGCCAATGAGACCAAAGTTGCGCTGCTTTCCAAGATAAAAATTAGTGATTTTGTATCAACGTGCAAAATTCACCAAAATTGATTAATTTTGTGTCAATTCACAAAATTCAATTTTTTGACCTAATTTTGTCGATTTACAAAAATTAGGTTTTTGCCCTAAAACGGAGCATGCATGATATCTCCATCCCTATTGGTCGAGACTAAATCTAGACAAGCTAGGAAAACTGGCCC
Organism: Papaver somniferum; assembly: GCF_003573695.1. Lineage (NCBI taxonomy): Eukaryota > Viridiplantae > Streptophyta > Magnoliopsida > Ranunculales > Papaveraceae > Papaver > Papaver somniferum. The sequence continues at coordinate 186,951,627 of NC_039358.1, forward strand.
ATCGTGGAGCTAGTAGGAGTAGAATCCTACCAAAAGTTGGAAAATAAGGAAAAAGGAAACTGTGACCAATTTGAGTGGTAGCAAAAAGAGGCGCGTCCACGCCATTTGGCCGGTCGGTTTTCCCTAGACGGCGCCTTCCATCACCGACTGGTCTTGCTCCAATTTGTTGTTCGTCGACCCCTCTTTCCCATCGGCCAATCAAATCGATCTAAAACTGCAAGCTACACTTTTAATTAAAGCTGGAAGTATGCTGGTCGACGCGTTCTATTTCTTAAGAAAATAGATCTTGGACGTCCAAGTCGGTCGCAAATTGATCACGACCACACGACTTGTCCAGTCAATTTAACGAGCTTGGCCCTCTTCTAATATGACCGAGCAAGCTCCATATTAGCTACTGACGGCCCTCTATTATTTCAGCCAATCAGATCTCTCCTATCCTGCATGCTGCGTTCAAAATGGTTAGTCAAAGTAGGCTAGTCGAGCGGCTTTAAAAGGGTCTTAATTAGGTCAACGACAATCTGTGGCAGTCTTAAAACGATCTTAGCTGTCTGACTTAGCTGGCAAAGTTGACCAGCTTAGATTCAATTCTAGGCAACCAATAAGGTGTCGTTATGATAACCGGCGATCCATCTACAGCCTTGACCAATTACATTGCTCCTAGCCTTCCTGCTCCGTTCCAAATCATTGGAAAAAGTGGGCTAGTCACGCTGCTCATTAGAGTCTTAAATAGATTTAACGATAATCAACAATTGCCACAAACGATCTTAACCATCCAACTTGGCTAGTTGATTTAACCGGCTTAGATCTAATTTGGATCGAACAATAAGATGCCATGATGGCTACTGGTCATCCTTCTCCTATGAGGACCGATCACCCCGTCCACAACCTACTCGAATAGCTCCTGGCAGCTGCTCAAAGACAGTCAGTCACGTCCCTTTTTAAGACCGTGAAATCTGCGACTAATTCAAGCAGGCTATACGACGATGCTTCATAAGCATCGAATATTTTGAGCTGCTTGCTTAAAAGAGATGCTTTACATGCCTCGATTACAGACGATATTTATGAATATTGATTTCATAAATAATTTAATAATTTATCTAACTTAAAAGCATCATATGCTATTTTTTGAACGCTGACTCACGACAAGTCTCATTCACACGACTTGACTAGTCACTTAAGATCATCTGCCGCCCTAACTTGCGCGTGATTGGTTGAAATATTGCAAGACCCACTCAACAAATACCATGTAGGATTTGTTCCATTCTTCATGTAACTTTCTCCATATTTTCTACAAAAATACTCGAGACATCAAACATGTCACAAATTGGGGGATGATCATCAGGGTATTGGTCTGGCGGTTTACAGCGTGCGGTGTGCAACACGCCCATTATGAGAAAGTGTCGGGAAAGGCAGACAGTTGATGGAAGTAGAGAAGTATAGTGGATGTAAAACCGACCAGTCTTCCCTTCACAGTAGGGACATGGTTCTTACCATTTTTACACGATCTCCACTTCTTCATCACTCAACTACTTCCACTTCCTATGAGATAGGGTGTTTATTATGACTTACTATAAATAGATTTTTTTATCTATTGAACAAGGACATTCCACGTAAGTTCTCAGAAAACACCTAGAGCTTATAGTTCACACTTTGCAAGCAGGTTCTACATTCTGATGCAAGTCATAAACAACTACACCCTACAAAGTCCATCATTCTGATCTCAACACCTTCTCCGCTTCCCTCTCTAAGATCAACCCTTCTCCTTCATTTTCTGACCGGAGCAAGACTGGAACGACATTTATTGGTTTAGGCTAGAATTGTACAGATTGATCTCTCGAATATCAAGTACTCATGTGCAGTACATTTGTTTAGGGTTTAGATTCGTTTCTCATCGATACACCCAATTTACTATTTTTCAGCAGAATTAGTTTTTACCCTACTATAACAGTTAAAGTTGAGATGGTGCTACCAGGAGTAAGGGAAGATAATGAATATGCGGGTACACTGGTTGAATTGCAGGTGTAGTTATATTTGTGCTGCTACTGAGAAGAGAAGGCTTGAGATGTGGAAACAGATGAATGAAGGACAAGGTGTTGTGAAATGGAGTTGTTAAGCAACTGCAGAATGTATTTGAAGCTGGTTGTGTCTAACTAGTTATGGCCTGAACTATGAAGTCTTGTAGTTGAAGACAAGAGATGGTAGAGGGATAGTTGTGTGCTGCAGTTTTAGATGTTTTCCGGTGGTATTATGTGTTTGGTGGTGTTGAAGTGGCTAGTCAATGGTGTTGCTAGTAAGATGAGAAGATGGTGGCATAAAGCAACAGAAGAATGATGGGGAATTGGTAATGCAGCTGAACGGACTTGCATCACTGATGGTGAAGCGCCATTATGGTGCAACACAACTTTGGCCTGTGCAAAATGGCTGGCCTGGCGACTAATCCACCCAGCCATGTCAGTTAGCTGACTCTGACCCTGACTCAGCATCTGTGATAGGTGTCTAGAACACCTTAATATTTATCTATTGTTTATGCTTTCTTTGCTAAGTTTTCTTGTAAATTATGTATCTTATGTTTACTTTTGAGTGTTTAGGTACTTTGGAGTCATTTGGAACAAAAGAAGAAGAAACGTCGTGTAAAATAGCAAAAGTGTTGGAGGCGGATTATTTCTCATTATTTGCTTTTTTTTCTTCATCTCTGTCTGAAAAGCATGTTGGCTTTAGTGATGCAAATATCTGTCTGAAAAGCATGACTGTTTTAGTGATGAAGAGACATTGAAGAGAAGAAGTGAATCTGAGAAATAACAGAAGGTTGTGTTGGTAGAATTCGAGGAAGGAGAAAGCATTCATTTGGAGCAAGAAAGGCGAAATGTCGGTTCGTCGATCGAGAGCACAATGGAGGAATAAGGAGCTGTCATTATTTGGTGGCATGTATCATTTTATGGGTGCCTGTATCGAGAATCATTTCCTACACATTATCTAAAATTCAGAGAAATCAATTTCTCTTATCTTTATCATTCCATACACTGTCTGAAACCGAGAAGAAAGAAGAATGACGGCTACTGGAATTCAGAAAAGAAAAGAAGATTTGGGGATGAATTTGAAGAGCGGGTGGTTGATCAGCTGTTGGTGCTGCTATGATGAAGAGGAGATGAAGGATTCGATTTGCTTCTGCTGGTGGAAGACATGATGAACACAAAAAAGGGGATCCGAGACTGAAGAATCAATGGAGGTTGCTGCGTTGAGTTGAGAGGAGGAATCAGATAGTTTATGAAGAATTAACAGATGGGTATGAATCAGATATCAGTTTTGGTTCGAAATTGTTGTGGATTTGAGAAGATGGAAGCTACAGAAGCTAGGGTTTGGTCTAAACTTGTTGATGTTGCTCTGAGATGAAGGTTATGATGGGTCTGTGGTGCCGATCCAGTTGATGTTGATCATTGAGTAAGCTGAGCTGCTGTTGTAGAGATTGAATCTGAGAAGGAGAAATTGAAGATAAACTAATGGTTTTCTTGACCTGGATTTGGAATTTGAAGATAAGCAGAAGGGTTTAGATGAATGTTAGGTCCAGGAGATGGTAATTTCAGGTGGAGTTGAGTTCAGTTGGTGTTTACCGTCGAAGTGGAGATTGAACTGATGAGAAGACGGGGCTTACTGTTGGTGTTGGTACTGAGACTGGTGGAAATGGTGAATTGTAGGTGCAGCTGGGGTTAACTGAAGATGATTTGGTGGTCTGGTATATTGCAGATGGTGAAAGTGGCTTTGTTGGATGAGAATGGAAGATACTCAAGGGTTTGGTGGACTTGAAACTGTAGGATCAGAATCTCGCAACGACAACGTTTCAGCGAAATCATCAATGACACTACAACAACAGCGTCGCAGAACAATTTCAGAAATGATATAATAAACGACGTCAGCTAAAATCATGAGAAAGACGTGATGGTCCTGCGAAAATTAGAGAGTTTGCGAGATTACATTTGTATGGTTGCGAGAATGTCACAAGTCATATTCGAAAATAAAGGACATATTAGCTGTCACCCACTATGTACTTCCCTATAAATAGTCGCTCAGTTGTAAAGGAATGAGAGAGATCTTTTTGAGTAAGAAACAAGTAAATAGGAGAGAGAAAGTTCAGAGAAGAGATCATTCTTGACTTCTTTATCTTTCTTGTAAACCTAAAAATGAGTTGATCAACAATAAAATCATATGAGGGGTGTAGTGTAGGATTTCCTGCAACTACATAATGGCGCTAGAAACAGGGACTTGAAGATCGAAAGTTGAAGATTGTTGATTGAGAATATTCAAGTCAAGAAAGTGATTAAAAAAATCAGTGAATCAGTTAGAAGAAAGATGAATAGAATTAGCGAAAATGTCAAAAGATTGGAGTGTAATATGATAACAAAAACGATGATTAATGAATTCCATGAAAACATCAAAGGAAGAATACATAAACGAAATTTTGAAGGAAGGAAAGTTATGGCGGAGAGAAAGCGGTAGAAAAACATCACCCTTGAAAGATTGGGAAAAGCAAAAAATTGCATTCATGGCGGAAGAAATACCAAAAAAAATTTGAACCACACATCTCCGTTGGTCATCACAGTGCCTATTACGAAAAGAGAAGGAGACAACAATAAAATCCACAGGAGAATGGATGTTGAACAAACTTTAATCGATACAGGAAGTTCAGTGATATAATATTTTATCACGCATTCCGGGGAATGGGATTTAAAGATGAAGAAATGTCCAGTTCAACATATTTTGTTCACGGCTTTGGAAAATCCACAACAAAACCTAAAGGAGAGATAGTGGTACGAATTCCACTTGGAGAAATCGAAACACATGTAACATTGTGTGGTGGATATGGAATCGCCATATAATATGTTATTAGGAAGATCATGGATACATGCGATAAAAGCATGTGGTATCAACGTTGCATCAATGTATTAAATTCCCCACTCCAAATGGAATAGGTGAAATCAGAGGAGATGTTGACAATGCGAAATTATGTCATCAAATTGAAGTAAACATTATGAAGGACAAGCAAAAAAGAAACAATTTCGCAGAAAATTGGCAAAGGAAGCAAAGAAGAAGAAGAATTTAGAGTATATATGATAAGGGCAAAAGAAGGCAAAGGAATACCCAGCGAAATTTCGGAAGAAGGAGAAGGACCTAAAAAATAAAAGAACCAACACCAATGGGAGAACCTAAACCCAGTTACACTGCCGCAGAACCAACAAAAGAAATAAACGTTGGGACTATAGAAGAACCTCTAATATTGAGAATTGGAACCAAAATGGATATGGAAGAAGAAGAAAGAACTGTTAACTTGTTGCGAGAATATAAAGATGTTTTCGCAGGAAACATGGATGAGATACCGGGAATAGATCCATCAATTGCATGCCACAAGTTGGAGATTAACAAAAATGTGAGACCATTTAAACAGAGAATAAGAAAAATTGCAACAACTTACCATTCCCAAATAGAAGAAGAACTACAGAAAATGCTTGAGGCGGGAATCATAAGAGAAGCTAAATACCCAGAATGGATAGCGAATATGGTCATTGTCCCAAAGAAAAACAAAGGAATCAGGATTTGCATAGATTTCACTGATTTAAACAAAGCTTGCCCCAAAGATAGTTTTCCGTTACCAGATATTCCTCAAATGGTGGAATCCGCAGCGGGAAATGATAGGGTATCATCTTTAGATGGTACAAAGGGTATAACCAAATCCCTCTCGCTGAAGAAGATCAAGAACATACTGCTTTCTTTGCCCTAGAGGTTTATATTGTTACACGAAAATGCCATTTGGTTTGCGAAACGGGGAGCGACATACCAAAGAATGGTAGAGAAGGTGTTCGCAAAATGGATACACAAAACATTAGAAGTATACGTGGATGACATGTTAGTAAAGAGTAAAGAAGCTAAAGACCATGTACAAGACCTGAGGGAGATTTTTGAACAAATGCGGCAGTATAACATTAAATTGAATCCTGAGAAGTGTACTATTGGAGTTGCATCGGGAAAATTTTTAGGCTACATTGTATCAAAGAAGGAATACAGGTTGATCCAGAAAAAGTGCAAGCAGTTCGTGACATGCCAACACCAGCAACAATAAAAGATGTACAGAAGTTGAATGGGCTTCTAGCTTCGCTGGGGAGATTCATTTCGCGATCATCAGACAAATGCAAATATTTTTTCGATATACTCAAGAAGGGTGCGAAATTTAAATGGACTGATGAATGTGAAAAAGCTTTTCAAGGAATCAAAGAACATCTTATGAATACAACTATTTTACAAAAGCAGAATCAGGAGAAGAATTATTGATCTATCTTGCGACGACGTCGCATGCATTAAGTGTTGTGTTATTGCGAGTAGACGCAGGAGTGGAGAAACCCATTTATTACATTAGCAAAACTTTTAATATGCTGAGAAGAATTACTCAAAGATTGAAAAGTTAATCTTAGCATTAGTTTATGCATCATTTAAGCTCCGCATATACTTTCAAGCACACAAGATAAAGGTATTAACAAAAGTACCAATTGAATCAGTGATGAAGAATTCTAAAAGATCAGGAAGAGTGGAGAGATGGAATGCACAAGTAGGCCACTTTGATATTAAATATGAAATTTTGTCTTCACCAAAATCACAAGTTGTTGCAGATTTCTTGGCAGAATTTCCTTTAGAAGAAGACGAAGCAGTAGAAGAAATGATGGATGTAGAAGAAGAACATGGAGATCCAAAAGATTTATTAACAGAACCAAATAGATGGGAGATATTGGTAGATGGATCATCAAATGGAGTTGGAATTGTTTTAATTTCGCCAGAAGGAATAAAAATGGCTTTTTCATTCAGATTGGAATTTGCATCCACTAATAATGAAACAGAATATGAAGCTGTGATACATGCCTTAAAATTCGCAATAGAAATGAAACTAGAAAATGCCAGGATCACTAGTGATTCGCAGCTAGTTATTCGCCAAATAAAGGGAGAGTATACTACAAATGAACCATCCTTGAAGAAATACAAGAAGCTGGTTGAAGAATTGTCAGCGAAAATCCCAAAAATAAAATGGAGGCACATTTCAAGAAAGATAACAGACTCGCAGATGCTTTTGCTTTCATCTCAAGCATGATGACAGATCCAACTGCGAGATGCATAAAAATACAAACACTTCTGTCACCATCAATCAATAAAGAAGAAGAAGACGTGGACGTGATGATAATAGACAATGAAGAAGAAGAACAAATGAACAATATCGCAGACTGGAGAATGGAACTTCATGCATATTTGGCGAAAGGAGAAACACCAAGAAATAGATTGGAAACACACAAGTTAAAAAGCCGTGCAACGAATTATGAATTAAGAGATGGGTTGCTATACCGAAAATCCTTTAATGGACCATCACTCAGATGTTTGACACGAGAGGAAGGAGAAAAGGTGCTAAAAATGTTACATAGTGGGGATGCTGGCAATCATAGTGGAGGAAGATCTTTGGCACATAGAGCAAAAATGCAAGGTTATTACTGGCCATACATGAAGATGCAAAACAAATATCAAGACGTTGCGAAGATTGTCAGCGGCATGGAAAGAAAATACATGCACCTGGAGCACCATTGTCATCTTCAACTAGTGTATGGCCTTTTGGAAAGTGGGGCTTAGATATTGTGGGGCCATTTTTACCAGGATCTGGACAAAGAAGATACTTAATAGTCGCAACAGATTATTTCACAAAATGGACAGAAGTGAAGGCAGTACAACATATTCGCGACAAAGATATCTTTACATTCATATTCGAAAATATCATTTGCAGATTCGGAATTCCTGCACAGTTGGTATCTGATAATGGGAAACAATTTGAAGGACAGAATATAGAAATGCTACTTAATGCATTCAAGATAAAATGTGGAAAATCTACTCCTTTGTATCCACAAGCTAATGGGCAAGTAGAAGCAACAAACAAAACAATTGCAGATATATTAAAGAAGAAATTGGAAGGACATCACAGAGCATGGTGCGAACAAGTACATAATGCAGTATGGGCTTATAATACAACTAGAAGAGAAGCTACTGGAATGTCACCTTTTTGTTTAACATACGGAGTTGAAGCGGTGTTACCAACAGAAGTTGTTATTCCGACAACAAAAAGAGAAGCTTGGGAGAAAAATCTTAGTGCGGGCTTGATTTTAAATAAACTTGATGAATTAGAAGAAAGAAGAGAAAAAACTTTACAACATATGGAGAATTATCAGCGAAGACTAGCCCGAGAATATAATAAACGTGTCAAAATACGCGAATTTCAACCAGGAGATTTAGTTCTGCGAGAAACACCTATATATCAGCGAGAAAATGGTGGAAAATTAGCGAAAAAATGGGATGGACCTTACATCATTAAGGATATAGTTGGAACAGGAGCTTATAGATTAATGGATCCAGAAGGAAAAGATGTTGGTCATAGATTAGACAGACCATGGAACAGGTTGTACTTAAAAAAATATTATTCGTAAGAAGCTTTGAGAATTTATGGATTTTGAAAGAATAATTGCAAGATTACTCGTATCAAAACAAGATCATGATGTGCGAAATTTTCGCAGAGATAATTACAGAACAATGACATAAAAGAAAGGGGCGAACCTTTATGGCGTACACCTTAGTTCGCGAATAAAATTTCGCAAGAGGCAAATGTAAGACCTAAAGTACGTCATATTAGGGGGTACCCGTTTCATGGCTCAGGGAAAGGCTACACCGCTACCGGAACCTGAGTCATGGAGATTTGGGGTCAATAAAGCCCATCCGGGAGAGGCACCTTGGATTCTCAGCTTAAGCATATGACTTGGGTTGGGTGACTAAGGTAATAAGGACTCTCCCAAGGAGTGCAGATCTGATCAAGGCGCCGAGGTACACGGTTGAGTCAAGAGTTCCAGGGACGTTTGAAGCGTACCTTGCAATTCTTGACAAGTCTTGGCTTATACTGCACTCGGCCTGAAGAAAACCCCACTTAGGGTGCAGTCTCGTAACCATAAAACCTATAGGTAAAAGGAATAAGAGGCTGCGAAAACAACTGGTTGTTGTTAAGACTGGATTGGAGGATCTAACCTTGTATGGTAGAAGTACGCCTCCTTGAAGGGGCAACCAGGGGGGAGATAAGGGCGGCACCCTCTATTAGGGAGCTGATAAGTGTCTTAAGACGCAAATGTCATGAGGTTTTTTATTCGCAAGGATATTAAGGCTTGTCATATTTTTGCAACAATCCTGAAGAGGAAATAATATAAAAAAAAGGATAAGACGAGATCAATGGGTTTTCGCATGAAAGTGCGAAAACGTCCTGCGATTTCATCGCAAGATGGCAATGTCATGGGACTTTATTTTCGCAAGAATATTTAGGCATGTCATATTGTCGCAACATTCCTGAAGAGGCCATAATACAAAAGAAAAAGTTAAGGCAAGATCAATGGGTTTTTGCATGAAAGTGCAAGGACGTCCTGCGATTTTGTCGCAATGACAAGAGGTGGCATAATAAGACCTTTAATTAGGAAGGCAAAATAAGACCATATGATCAAACAAAATATTTATAAGTATTCGTAACAGATTATTTTTTTGATAGAAAGATAATGAGAGGCAAGTATGGGAATCAATACACAAGAAGCATTATCTTTCTCATCAACAAAATATTAAAGGGAAAAGTTGACTCCAAAGTTGGTTGAAAAATGTAACTCGCAAAAGTAATAAAAATAAGACAGTTCAAGAAGACAAAGCTAAATAAGAAGCTCAAGCTTCAGTATTAATTTCATTAGCAGGAGATAACAGAAATTCTTCGCCAACATTCTCGCAAGCCTCTCCTTCATTTCGGTTTTGATCTTCGCCTTGACTAGCATCTTGATTATCGCCAGCAATTACTTCTTCAGGAGAAATTTCTTTCTCATTCTGATTAACACCAGCAGATGCTTCTTTAGAAGGAACCTCTTCTTCATCTTCTAAGAAATTATCCTCTGCACCGCTTTCATAATCATAATCACTATCAGCAGGACGAGGAACTTCATCATCATCTACTTTTAAAGGATCAATTGATGTAGGAGGAAGAGAGTTGGACAATAAAATGTCATTTACAAGGACTTCAGCTCGGAGATGAACTTGACGAGGAAGTGCTCTCTGATGATTCCTATCTTGGATATCCTTAAAATAAGCAAGATAATCAAGTCTTCTTTCTGCTCGGTCGCGAGAACCAGTAAGGGTAGAGACGAGCAATGCATTTTCTTTGCGAATATTGGCATGTTTAGCCTCCAAAACAGAAATAGAAGAATAAAGATTCTTCTCAGACTCTGCGAAAAATAGAATACAAAATTTTATTAAGGTAAGGAATTCAGAGAGATATGACAAAGAAAAGATAACTAAGGCAGTCAAACTATTATGACTACCTTCCTTTTGCGAAATAAGGTGTTGAATCAAGGACAAACAACTATTCTCCCAATGATCCATTGCGTCATCAAATTTATCTCCTACTAAATCTTTTAAGTCGAGACTGAAGATTTTTCTCTTTAGAAATAAGAAATGCATTTTTCTTCGCAAGAGAAGAATAAGATTCTTCTAATTTGGAATGTTGTTCTTTAAGCTGATTCGCCTTTATACTTAAAGCTATTCTACTTTGAATGAGTGTATCTCTTTCAGCGATAGATGACTCTGTTACTTCTTTTAATTAATTTCTCAAAGAGCGAAGAGATTGCTCTTGGTCATCACATACTTTTTCAATAATACTAAGTTGTTGCGAAGATATCGCCATCTTGTTAAATTAGCTTTGGGACAAGGTTTTATTCTCATCTGATAAAGTTTCCATCCCTAAATTAGCTTTGGTCAAAGAATAAGAAAGACGAGATACTTCATTACTTAATAAATCTTGTCTTTGAATTAATTGGGTATTTTCATTGGTAAGATTATTTATATGATCAAGAGAATATGAATAGAGGTTATCTAATTGGTTATATTGATCCATCAAGATTTCTTTATCAATACGATCTTCTTCAACAGCAGATTCAAATTGATATCTCTCTATTATTCGTTTCTGGTTTAAAGCTTAACATGTGAAAGAGGGATTTCAAGGATAATTAAATATGGGAAGGATAAAACCATTCAAAAGGCAAATTAAAGACACAGATAAGAAAATTATACCTCTCAATTCATCATTCTTCTTGCGAAGATTATCACGATCCAGTAAAACATTCTGAAGCTTCTGATTTTCGAGACGAAGAGCATTACATTCTTTTTCCAAAGATGTCTGCGAACCAGCTCTATCAGAACCCAAATGCTTGCTCAGAATTTCGCAAAAATTAGACTTGATAGGATCAGTAGAAGACTTCTTGACATCATTCAGAACTTCAGATAAAACTTTGAAGGCAATATCTATCCCTTCCACCGTTTCTTTCGAAAGAGGAAGAGACTTAGGTAAAGAACTGGTAGAGATAGAAGGTTGAGAAACATTTTCAATGGGAAGAGAATAGGTTTCGTTTACAGCAAGATCAACAAGGGGAATTTCAGTCATTGAGAGGTCAGCTGAAGAAATGAAGTCTGAGGCAGTTTTTTCACGAAATGGAGACAAAGGTTTATCTTGCGAAGATGTCGCAGAATATTTAGAAGAAATGAGTAAGTGGAAGGGAACAGAAGTTGGAACAGTTTTAAGGTGGCGAGATTTCTTGTTCAGTTTATTAACATCTTTATCACCATGCGAATTAAAATCCAGATAAGAAACAAAGGCAACAATATTGTTATTATAAAAGGATAGTGTTTCTTACTACCTTCTCATTCGCAGACTTTCTTTTATGCGCAACAACCTTATGCTGGGACTTGGGAATGTTAGGGTTCTGAACTGTAAATCTAGTGTTGGAAGCGCTTTTGCTGAAATAACAAGAGTATGGGAATCACATAAACAACATCAAATAAGGCAATAAACAAGTTCAATTTCAGCAAAACTCATAAAGAAGAAAAAAAAAGAAAACTAACCTTGATGAATCCATGGAAGATAATAGAAGGGAGATTGTTTCGAAGAAAATTATGAACTATGAAGATTTAAAGAAGAAATAGTATGAAGATGAAGAAGAAATTAATAAAATTGAAGAAGAAAGAAGAAAAGTTGCAATAATGGAATTTGCAGAAGAACGATGAAGTTGCAGAGAAGATAAAAAGAAAGAAGAAGAGAGTGAAAAGGAATATATATAGAGGGAATTTATCCTCGAGAGAATAAACACGATTAATACGGAAAGATATAAGTGGTTAAAAAGTAACGGTTACAAAAGACGTGTCGAGAAATAAATGAAAGAAAGAATACGTGTAATAAATGCTGAATATGAAAAGATAAGCAGCTGCGGCATTTCTCACATCATTCTCTACTTTGCAGAGAAGATATGAGAAGAGGTAAGATGTAGGATCAGAATCTCGCAACGACAACGTTTAAGCGAAATCATCAATGACACTACAACAACAGCGTCGCAGAACAATTTCAGAAATGATATAATAAACGACGTCAACTAAAATCATGAGAAAGACGTGATGGTCCTGCGAAAATTAGAGAGTTTGCGAGATTAAAATTTTTATGGTTGCGAGAATGTCACAAGTCATATTCGAAAATAAAAGGACAGATTAGCTGTCACCCACTATGTACTTCCCTATAAATAGTCGTTCAGTTGTAAAGGAAGGAGAGAGATCTTTTTGAGTAAGAAACAAGTAAATAAGAGAGAGAAAATTCAGAGCAGAGATCATTCTTGACTTCTTTATCTTTCTTGTAAGAACATTCAAAGATTTATCAATAAAATTAAGAGTGTAAACCTAAAAATGAGTTGATCAACAATAAAATCATATGAGGGGTGTAGTGTAGGATTTCCTGCAACTACAGAAACTGCAGTTCAGGTTGCTATTGAAGATGCTGAGATGTTTTGGTGAATGAATGAATAGATGTATGTTTATGTGTACGAGATTGCAGGTGATGGCAGAGACTGAATATGGATTGTGCTGCATTGATTTCGTGTTTCTCAACAAGATATGAAAGTGGTGAAGCTAAGAAGAGAATGAAGGAATTGATAGTGAGGTTCATAAGTGGCTGGAACTGATGGTTGTTTATCAGCGAGAAGCAATTGCAGTTGATTGGTATTATGTAATGAAATTGTACGAGCTGATAGCTGAGTGCACTTTGGTGTGAACTGAAACTGGTTTTGCAGTGTGTGTATGAATGAATGAGTATTAATCCATAGATGTATGCTTGTTAGGTTGCGAGGAAATGGAGTTGTGCTACCAGTTTGGTCGAGATTGGAGCTGAACTGAAGTGCAGGCAATGACATTGTATCTAGGTTCTGGTGATACTACTGAGAGATGGTGATAGTTGCATCTGCGCAGTGTTGTGAGATGGAGAAGTTCAAGGTTATGATGCAGCTGTAATGGGAGTTTTTGAACTAAATAGGCAGGATGCAAGATAGAGAAGCTGGAAGTATTACTTTGCTGTAGAATTATTGGTGGATGTCTGGGATTGAAATTGGTGGAACAGTCTGGGTTTGTTGCTTTGATTTGATGTTGTGTTGCAGCGGGAATTGGAGAATTGAGAAGAAGAGGATTTGACTGGTGGCTTTTGCTCAGAAGAAGCAACAAAAGGATGTGTTGCTTAACTGGATTAGCTGAAATGCAAGAATGAACTACAACCTATGCAAGACTGCAATAACTCAGTCCCTTGGCCAGAACCAACTCAGCTAAGTCAGATGGATGACTTAGAACCTGACTCAGTTACGCTGTTAGTCAGTTGTTATCTTTGACGATTGACTGTTAAGGTTGACCAGTGATTTTTCCAGTCACCTGAGTTATTTGCCGGCGATTTTTCCGGCACTTCACCAGTTTCCCGGCGATAACTTTTGGGGCGGTTTTTCATATGGGTTTTTATCACACATGGGCTTGGTGGACTCTTATCTATTGGACCTTTGAAGACTTGACCTAAGAAGAGACATAAAAGGAAGGATTTTTACAACTTGAAGGATTACATATTCTACTTGGAGATTTTTGGAGATAGCCGCAACTAGGTTTTGCTTTCATATTTATTTTCCATCTTCTTTTCATTATTATTATTGTGATTATGATGAACTCCATAGTTATGAGTAACTAAAACTGTTTTTGATTGAGGGTGATTTCAATGCCCGAAATATGAACTCATGATTGATATGCAATAGCTCATTTTCTCGCAAGTTTAGTTATTGTTTGATTTATACCATGCTAATAATGCTTATGGATTGTTCCTTAATTGTTTAAGTTCGAAATTAAATAGTTATATCACAATCTTATTGCTAGTTTAGATTTTCTTCGACCCGTAATTGTCTAGAGAATTAAACACAAATGGAAATATGTGGGTATTGATGATGGGACTTTGTTAAGTACCCATATGTAGAAATTGACACTAGTAGGTGATTCATGCTTTTGAGTTCATCAATAGGAGCAACCTTGTCTCACAAAACTTAGATCATTTGTTTAAGTCACACCTAGAGAGCGTACTTCTAGGAAACTTGGCAAGTAGAATCCGGTAGTCGAGCGCTTTCGTATCCGGTGAGCTTAGGAGATAATAACGGGATAGTCGAGCGTACTAATTATCCTAAGGTTGTTAGTAGCAAGATAATGCGAAGAACGTGCTATATATAAATTTGGTTTATGTTTCGCGGTCGAGAATGAATCCTTAATCAATCTCATCTCATATTTGAATGCAACTTTGTGATTTTTAGAATTTCAAGAACAAAAATCTTATTTTCTAGGAATATTTGCATAATAACTTTTTGTTTCATACCTCCCTTGGGACGATCCTGCTTTCAATATACTACTTGCTAGTGTAAAGAAAAGTAGAGAAATATTATTTGCGAGTTGACACCTCGTCAATCTGACATCACTGAGTTGACTCGATCACTCACTTGACTCAATCTGACTTTCCGAGTTGATCCAGTTGACCCGATATGACTCATTTGACCGGTGCCTGTCGACTTTCGCGGTCACCTGAGATGACTTTCTCAGCAAGATTCCGACCAACTTCCAGTGATGAAATCGGTTTGCCGGCGACATTTTTTGAGCATTTTTCTACATGGGTTCTTCTCACATATGAGATTGGAGGACTTCTATCTATTGTACTTTTGAAGACTTGACCCAAGGAGGATATAAAAAGAAGACTTCTACAACTTGGAGAGATATCATGTATTCTATTCTACTACTACTTGGAGCTTGGAGCAGCACCTTCTAGGGTTTGCTTTGGTTTTTATTTTCTTTACTTAAATATTATTATGATGAACTCCATAGCTATGAGTAGCTAAATACATTATATTGGTTAAGGGTTAAGTTGATTTCACAACATGATATTTGCATCTATGAATTAGTTTTGTCTCAATAATTTATTATTATGATTCATTGTTTATAATGTCGTATGATTTGAATACTAGTTTGGTTGAGTCCGGAATAAATTAGATTTGCATTCACCTCTATTGCTAGATTAGGATTTTCAATACGTAAAAGTTGTCAATTCATGATTGTAAGTAGCATAGTGTGGTTATTACTTGTAGTGATGCATCTTTATAATCACATATGAATCGTAACCTTTGTTAAAACGGATTAGTGCTTTTACACGTTCATTTGCATTGATTAGTCTTATTTCATAGAACTTAGTGCTCTAAGGGAGTTAAATTTAATTGTGCTTTTATACTTTAGGTTGCTTTCTAGGTAGAATTCACATGTGCATCTTTTAACGTGTTTGTGGTGAAATTAGGAAATTAACGGGATATTCTTGCAATCAAGATATCCAAGGACTTCTAATAAATGATAGATTAAATTACCAATTCTAATCGTTGATGAAAATACATGTTTGTGAATGATACAACCCCTTGACCAATATATTCTTCTTATTGATTACATGTATTATTTTATTGCTTTGATTTACTTTTATTTGCTTTGGTAAAATCAAAATTCTCCCTTGGTTTCTATAGGGACTGAAATTACTTGATAACATAAGCCTCCCGTGGAACACACTCTGTCTTATCATATACTTTAAGAAAGTGAAATTATTTTTGACGCGCACGACAACGATCACTTCCTTCAGCGCCATACATTCTCCCTGCTTTGGATCTAATACTCCATTGAGGTAGATGCCTCTGATTCCTCCAACTGCTCCTGTAAACATAAGCCGTTGGTTCTGAAAGATATGTACACATCTATCTTCCCATACCATCCAAGCTGTAAACATAAGCCGCTGAGTCCAACTTTGTTGGGAATCTTCGTCCTTTGCTGAAACTGCGTTGTTATAATTGACAAACCAAGAGTATATATCTAGTTTCTTATGTTGATTCCGATGTTTTGGATGTTACTTATATTAATGTTCATATTCATCCACATGCCTCTAGAATAATTACAGTCTAAAAGGAAATGTTGTAATGTTTCATGATCTTGTTTACAAAGAGAACAAATAGTATCAATGTTTTTAAACTGACCCACTTTTGTTTTAGTGGGAATGATGTTTCTAAGACATTTCTGAACAAAGTGTTTCACTTTACGAG
The DNA here is from genome assembly GCF_003573695.1 of Papaver somniferum. Lineage (NCBI taxonomy): Eukaryota > Viridiplantae > Streptophyta > Magnoliopsida > Ranunculales > Papaveraceae > Papaver > Papaver somniferum. The sequence continues at coordinate 186,968,165 of NC_039358.1, forward strand.
GGGCAAGGGAAGACCATAATGGTTTCCAAACATCTTGGTTGATATCACTCGGGGAATGAGTGGCAGTTGTACGGTTATGGATGAGATTGTAAGTACTATTTACAGTAAAAGCACCTGTTTTGTTGGCTGTCCAGGTCAGTTGATCTTTCTGGTTATATCTAGGACCCATGCTAATAATTTTAGAGGCAGTGTTGTGATCAAAAAGTTGATAAATAAGATCCAAGTTCTAGTTCATTGAGTTTGGTTGAAAAAGTTCAGAAACAAACTGAAAGGAAAGATGGTTAGGATAGCTTTGTTGACTCTGCATAGATGGGTGAGTCATAGCTCTAATACTAATAGTTATACATTATATATCATCCTTCATTTGGTGGTTTTTGTTCTTCTACAGAGAAATTTTTCTTGCGTGTCACAATAACCGTCTATTTTGAAATATTTTTCTGTGCTTCCTATATTTCTATTATAAATCTACAATTACGATCTACATCAGATCGCGGTTTCATGTACCAAATATTTTCATATCAAGGCATCCGGTCTTTTTGGTTCGACAATGGAATAGAGACAGAGAACTGATGCGATAAAGAAATATACTTTCATTTCCAGTTTACTACACTATTGTATTTCATTCATTTATGGATAGGGACACAAAAAGAAGAAGAGATTTTTTTTTTCTGACAGATAAAGGGAAGATAGGCAATGTCTTTTTCTTTTTTGGTTCCCATAAAAAGATATGATATGGAGCTTTAGATCCAGTGAAGGACAAATAAATCTAACTAATGAATACAAAAAAAAAGAGTTATATATAGAATTGTGTGATAGTACTGTAATAATCTAATATATGAGAATTTATAGTAAATTTTATGGGTTTTTTCGCAATATTACAAACCAGATGTAAGAAAGGAATAAGATTAGTTGTTGTGGTGGGGGTAGGTCTGAGGATAAACTGGTGAGAGATAGATGAGATAACTTGTTCCTTGAACAGCCGAAAAACAACACATCTGATTCTTAAGTCATAAGAAAATTAAGGGTGTAGGAAGGAATAGTTGAATCAAGCTCATGGATTTATCTAGTCCGTTTACGGTCCAATCAAGGAAAAGTTTTTTCTTTTCGAAACACATCACAAGGGGAGATGGACGAGGAATTACACGTAAATGATTCAACCCTCGTATATCCTAAGAATGCTACGAGGTGTTCGGAAATGGTTTAAGTATTTGAATAGGAGGATCACTATGACTATAGCCCTAAGATGAAAAAAAATTATTTGATACTATGGATGACTATGCTACGGAGGGGTCGTTTCATTTTTGTAGGGTGGTCCGGTATATTTCTTTTTCCGTGTGCTTATCTCGTTGTAGGAGGTTGGTTAACAAGTACAACCTTTATTACTTCATGGTAATACCCATGGGTTGGCCAGCTCCTATTTGGAAGGCTGCAATTTCTTAACCCTGCAGTTTCTACTCTTGCTAATAGTTTAGTACGTTCTTTGTTGCTACTATGGGTCCTGAAGCGCAAGGAGATTTTACTCATTTGCGTCAATTAGGTGGTCTATGGGATTTTGTTGCTCTTCATGGCACTTTCGGACTAATAGGGTTTCATGTTATGTTATTCAAACTTGCTCGATCTGTTCAATTGCGACCATATTCAAAGTTCAAACACACGACACTATAGGTGCATATTAAAAACTCACAAAGTGCGCATAGTAAAATTACACTTTACAAAGAGACATTAAAATTGAATTGGGTATGTGCCAATGTACTGTACACACGACATAGATATTAGAATTCAAGAGTGATCGGTGTCTAAAACACCTTGATTTAATATCTATTGTTTATGCTTTCTTTGCTATTTCTCCTGTAAATTAGTGTATATTACGCTTGTTTTATATTTTATAGGTACTTTGGAGCCATGCGATGTGAAAGAAGGCAAATATGAGCTTAATTCATTGATTTGAGTTATTGGGCTCTGACGGAGTTGAAGTATAGAAGCACCATGGCTTCAAAGTATCAAATATAGAAAATTACTGGAGCAGTCTGACCTATCTAATCAGGGCTGCCAGTGTGCTACAATAAAGAATTACTAAGATGACCACACCCTCTGCTAAGGGCCACCAACAACTACCTAAACTACAGAACTGGGTCGAGTGTAGTATGCACAATTCAGGGTCTATTTCTATGGCAACCAATTCAAGTTCAAGCTTTCCCTTCTTACTGAACCAAGTTCTCAACGCCGGCTGCAACATGGGTTCAAAGGGTTGTGTGCGAGAGTTTCGAAGGGTTAACGTCAGGTTCAGTTCAGAAAGTACAAGACATGTTCGAGTTTGTGTGGTGGGTTTGAGCAAGTTTTGGGCAGAATGAACACCGGAGAAACAGTGAAGAATATCACTTGCTGCCATTGATTTTGGTAATGATTGGAGATGATTATGTAAGTTTTATGCGAAGAATGCGAAGATGGGTTTCAGGAATTCGATTACAAGATGATACAGTTCATAGTTTTGGGTTGAATGTCAAGTCTGCAAAACAACCAAGAAGTTTATCTGATGCCATTGATTGTGAGTGATGAATGAAGATGATTAAATGGGTAATTTGAGTTCTTAAACGATAAGAAATGATTGGGTTGTGTGTTGCATGTGTAGATGTGGAAAATCCTACTACGATATTCATTGGATATCAAACACACATATTGAAAGTAAACAACAAGAGATGGACATGAACACATGATATACGTGGTTCGACATGATTACCTACGTCCATGGGGGTGAAAAGATGATCTTATTACTCGATTTAAGGTTACAAGAGATGATTCCAACACACAATCTCCCTATTCTCTCACAAGGATGTTGATGCTCTTTTTTCCTTCTTTGTTACTTTCCCTCAACTCTTGACATAAGCTCTATGTTTATAGGCGTACATGATGATACATCCAAGTTACAGTGTAAGTCATAGCGTATATTCCTTGATGTTCTTCTCGGGTGGTGATTGTCGTTCCTCCCGAGATGTTGACCCGAATTTGGCAATAATGGCTCCCGATATTCTTCTACCCGTTGTTGGTTGCTCGGTGTAGTTCGATTCGGTGTCTCCCTTTATCCTGGCCCGATTGATTAGAGATTTTTCGTGGTTGTAGTAGTGAAGGTTCAAACTCTCGGATTTGTGAAGGATAATTTTTTTTAGACTTAATAAAAATAAATAAATAATTTTATATGCACAATATTAACAAAATATGGGAGAAAATTTTTACCGGGGATCAGGATTCCACCATTCACCAAAATTTATGTGATTCAATAACAATTCTTATCATGCAATTCTAGACAATATAACTCCAATCAAAGGAAATTGTGATTCTAATCATTGCCTAAATTAGATTTTGAAAACATCCACTGTTAATCACGAGCATGAAGTATCAAAAGCAATTTACTAAGCATACTCCATGAAGAGAAAACACAATTGATTAATAAAAATCATTTCCTCCATTTTTATTCGGTGCAATTAATCATAAAAGAGTTGCATAAATAAATTTAAATAAATTTTACCACATAACTTTTGGAAGAATGGCTTCCTCCGTCACCCCTGGGATTGGGTTTAGCTACTCATGATGAAAAACCTCTCAAATTGATTCATTGATACTCAAAAGTTGTTTACAATCAAGAGAAAATGGAGAAAAACGGTTTACAACAGTGTTTGCGACACATATAGAGCGTTCAAAAAGAACGATACAACAGAGGTGATGTTGTTCCGAAGTCGGGGAAAGGAATTGAGTATTGTCGCAATTAAGCGACACTAATCAACGACTGTCCCTGAGGGTATTATGTTCTTCGTGTTCTTCCTTGCACCAGCAGCAAGCTTTTCTCCTGCGTGATTTTCTTTCGATTCTTCTCGGCTCCTAAACTCTCCCAAAGACTCTCCAACTCTTCTAAACTCTTTAGCCTTGTATTTATAGTTTTTTAGAACAAAAATATCCGAACATAACACCGTATAATCTCCCATTAATCCCGTCATTGCTCGCTGCCCATATTTAACAATAATTTCCATTTTTGGCTTCTACACACGTAAACTTTGATCCTGCACGCTCTAGTTTACCTTCCCCACGCCTCCGAAGTCATCGAACTCCTCCAAAACACTCCATGCATGGCAAACACACAATCAAACTCGTGTTACAGGACACGTTGCTCTGTTTTGAGCTCGTGATTCAAACCAGGATTTCCAGCCAATTCCGATCGAATCTGATGCCCACAATGTGTTCCCTATCCCATATCACAACTTCCCACCAAATTTCAGCGATTGAATCGCACTAAAACACCTTCATTTTCTCGATCACAAATCTGCCAGTTTTGAATATATTTTTCCCACCAAAAAGCTGTTTTTGAATTTAAAGAGAAGATGGATGCCCCTTAACCAGAGCTTGGGTGCGAATAGCAATTGGGTGGAAATAGTAATTTTTATGGGTTCCTCCGTGACATTTCTGGGATGCTTCCGGTGCATTTCTGGGGTGCCTACGATACATTTCTCCGGGGTGTAAAACACTGCTTTTTGAGCCCATTTCGCCGCAAGGGCTTATTTCTCTAAAAATTCCTACAAAGACATAAAAGGACACAATAAATACAAAATTGAGAACTAACAATACATACAATAGAGACATATTAGACACATAAATGCGTCTATCAACACCCCAAACTTATTATTTGCTAGTCCTCGAGCAAATTTATTCTAGAAAGGACAATCATTTGAACCCCTAGGTGGCCCTAGTGGCGGAGTGTTGTCTCCGGAGGGTTTACCAGAGGTGTACCCACAAAACCTTTACTCCATACCCTAGCTATCTACGCAAAACCTTGGAAAGCACTAAAGAACCTCCTTGGTTGGCATACAATTATTGACTCTAAGAGGAAGAACCCTGATGCGAAATTCCAAATGTTGTACACGAGTTTGCACTCAAGCATACTAAAATTCATATAAGTGACAGAGCTCTACTAAGATAGTTTCACGATGGACATCATACTCGGAGTCAGACTAATCACATGAAAAGATTAAGAAGATGGAAAAAGAAAAATGTAGATGGTTGAAAAGCGAACGGTGTTTCCCATATCTGTCTGAAGGCCTCTGCCAAGATGTACTTAACCTAAATGACTGAGATAACGGTCTGACTAATATTAACACACTGGCATATACAAGGGAACCAGTGGTTAATAATCCTAACTCTAGGTCAAGACAACTGGCATATACAAGGGTACCAGTGGTCGACTTTATTAAACACACATTTATTTAAGAACTAACAACATGATTGGACCTTGTGGACCGAAGCGCATGTTTCTTGTCAGCAGATTACATGGTGATTCCCGTGGATCCTGCATTCCACGCTTGTTTAGGCGACGGAGACAGGGAGAACACACACATATTGTTATCCAAGTGTTAGTATTTATTCCGATTGGTCTACTGGTCTGGTCTAATTTTTTTTTTTTGAAAAGGTAACTCAGTCACTCTATTTCACCTTAGCAAAGGTAACAACTTGAATCGTGTGCCCCACCAATTCACTTGAAATAAAAGAAAACTAAAAATAGAAAGTGAAAAGGACTCGACGAGATATGGCGAAACTATCATATTAATTCTAACACCTGAGCTCTGTGCTTTTATGAATAAACTCTATAGATGTTTCCATCTAGTCATATTGGTTCCTCAACTCCTAAAACAAAAATGTTTCCATCCACTTAGATTGGTTAGTGCTATCCTTAATAGGCGTAAATATCTAGGCTCTGGAGTTTATTTATTGCAACTAAAAAGTTTCTCCCATACCCCCAAACTTAAAATTAACATTGTCCCCGGCAGCGGCGCCAAAAATTTGATGTATTTTCAAATGTTGTTCTAGATAGTGGTGAAAACTGGGTTCTTTACGAACTTGTGAAGGTAACTCTTTTTTTTTTAAAGATTTAAACAAATAAATAAGTGAAGGAAATTAATAGTAATGTCAAGATTTTAGAAAGATGAAGGCTCAGGATTCACTTTACTTCAAGTTGATTGGTTATAAATAATATTTCAGAAATTATTATTAAGCTCTTTTTCTTATTAAATCACTTTTTAATTTAAAAGGTGTCCAAATATTAAGTTGTAATCCTTAAGCATGATTTATCAAAGAATATATTCTAAGCATAAAACATCAAACTGATTCACAAATAATTAAGAAAACCATTTTATACCTTTTTTTTATATTTTTATCCAAGTGAATTAAATAAAATAAATAATTAACGAAATTATAAATAAAAATATTACCAATCAAACATGAATGAATAGATCCTCCATTGCCTCAATCACCAGGTATTTTAGCCGCTCATCATGTTGGAAAACCTCTCAAAATATTTCATTGATGCTCAAAAGTGTTCTACAATGAAGAGAAAGACAAGAAAATGATATAAAACAGGATTCTGCGACCCACAGAAGGCGTCCAGAATCAACGATAGAGATAAAGTGCTGCTGTCGTTGAAAAATTATGACCCACGAACGACAGTCGTTGTCTTTGTTGGTAAACGACTGCCTTTGGTAGTCTGTTCTTCCTCTTCTTCTTCCTCCTCGAGCAGCAGCAGAACCAGAATTTCTGCAACTTCAATTTTCTTGCTCTGTAGTGCTCTAAACCTCTCCCAATTCTCTCTAAAAAAAAAAAATTTCCTCTTTCGCTTTAAGCTTTTCCTTCCAAGGTCTTTAGTACTCCACTTCGAACCTGCAAATCAAAGACAAAAAGAAACGTAAAAAGGAAAAAAAATAATAAACCTAAAAAAAAAATCTACCTAAACACAGGTCCGCGTCGGCGGCGCCAAAAAATTTTGGAGATTTTTCGTGGTTGTAGTAGTGAGTTCAAACTCTCGGATTTGTGAAGGATAATTTTTTTTTAGACTTAATAAAAATAAATAAATAATTTTATATGCACAATATTAACAAAATATGGGAGAGAATTTTTACCGGGGGTCAGGATTCCACCATTCACCAAAATTTATGTGATTCAATAACAATTCTTATCATGCAATTCTAGACAATATAACTCCAATCAAAGGAAATTGTGATTCTAATCATTGCCTAAATTAGATTTTGAAAACATCCACTGTTAATCACGAGCATGAAGTATCAAAAGCAATTTACTAAGCATACTCCATCAAGAGAAAACACAATTGATTAATAAAAATAATTTACTCCATTTTTATTCGATGCAATTAATCATAAAAGAGTTGCATAAATAAATTTAAATAAATTTTACCACATAACTTTTGGAAGAATGGCTTCCTCCGTCACCCCTGGGATTGGGTTTAGCTACTCATGATGAAAAACCTCTCAAATTGATTCATTGATACTCAAAAGTTGTTTACAATCAAGAGAAAATGGAGAAAAACGGTTTACAACAGTGTTTGCGACACATATAGAGCGTTCAAAAAGAACGATACAACAGAGGTGCTGTTGTTCCTAAGTCGGGAAAGGAATTGAGTATTGTCGCAATTAAGCGACACTAATCAACGACTGTCCCTGAGGGTATTATGTTCTTCGTGTTCTTCCTTGCACCAGCAGCAAGCTTTTCTCCTGCGTGACTTTCTTTCGATTCTTCTCGGCTCCTAAACTCTCCCAAAGACTCTCCAACTCTTCTAAACTCTTTAGCCTTGTATTTATAGTGTTTTAGAACAAAAATATCCGACCATAACACCGTAGAATCTCCCATTAATCCCGTCATTGCTCGCTGCCCATATTTAACAATAATTTCCATTTTTGGCTTCTACACACGTAAAATTTGATCCTACACGCTCTAGTTAACCTTCCCCACGCCTCCGAAGTCATCGAACTCCTCCAAAACACTCCATGCATGGCAAACACACAATCAAACTCGTGTTACAGGACACGTTGCTCTGTTTTGAGCTCGTGATTCAAACCAGGATTTCCAGCCAATTCCGATCGAATCCGATGTCCACAATGTGTTCCCTATCCCATATCACAACTTCCCACCAAATTTCAGCGATTGAATCGCACTAAAACACCTTCATTTTCTCGATCACAAATCTGCCAGTTTTGAATATATTTTTCCCACCAAAAAGCTGTTTTTGAATTTAAAGAGAAGATGGATGCCCCTTAACCAGAGCTTGGGTGCGAATAGCAATTGGGTGGAAATAGTATTTTTGGGTGGAAATAGTAATTTTATGGGTTCCTCCGGGACATTTCTGGGATGCTTCCGGTGCATTTCTGGGGTGCCTACGATACATTTCTCCGGGGTGTAAAACACTGCTTTTTGAGCCCATTTCGCCGCAAGGGCTTATTTCTCTAAAAATTCCTACAAAGACATAAAAGAACACAATAAATACAAAATTGAGCACTAACAATACATACAATAGAGACATATTAGACACATAAATGCGTCTATCACCGATGTTATTAGCCTCGGGTCCTACTTTGACCAGATTCTTCTTATCTTCTTAGCTACCTTGTCAGAGCATTTATTACTCTAGCGTCCGACGGACGTCTCTTACATCACATCCGATCTTTACCTTTACACGTGCTGGCTTCACGGGTTCTTCTAGTATCTCTTTCTTTGTGCCAGGATTGAAGAAGATGATTCGGTGCCTCACTCCTTCCTTATCATTGGTACGACCTTGCATAAGATTGCTCCACATAGGTCTGTGGATTATTTATACCTACATTTATTCCCCTTATTTCACTCGTGTGCTCGACAAGAGGGGAAGAAACCTCTTCGGCTCCCACGATACTGGCCATGCCGTATTTCCCGCCATGTAGTTCCTCACTAACTTCACCTTTATGACCTGCTACCTCTCTAACCGGTTGCCGCTGTTTGTCATATAAATCCATCCGTTAAACCCTCGACTCTTCATACATCACTTTTCAAGATAAAAAACTCTCTCCTTCCTTGTCTCCCTCATTTTTCTTCGGTTACCGCTTCTTTCGTCCATTTCGTCGTTACTGTGCTTCTACTACTGTTGTTGTTGTTGTTTTTGTGGATTTTGATCTTCGTCGTCTTGTCTCTTCATCTTCCTCTTCCGGTCTTTTCTCCAATTTTTTCATGGCTTCATCAACTCATTCCACGACTGAAAAAAGGTGTGTCAGTTATACTTTTAGCGTTGAGGATGGTGTTTCCCTTGATTTCTTGTTTATTGTTGACAGTCCTTCACATCATGATCATCGTGCTCTTAACTCTATCTTTTCTGATGATTCTCCTCCCTTTTCATGTAGGAATGCCAAGAAAGTCGCTTAGGACTTGTCTGATGAGCAGTTCATCAATCAACTGAAGGATGATTATAACCTCCACAGTCATGATGTTAGTCTCGTACCGGGCCAAAAAGGCACTTTGAAGAAGGAGGAGGTCGAGAGATTCTCTCATTCACCCGAGGCGACTATCATCACCAAGGGTCAGATCGGGTTGCGCTTCCCACTGTATGACCCGAGTCGCCCTTTCATGTATGAGGTCTTGTCTCAGATTCGTCCGTCTCGTGCTTTGGCTCAGTGGAATGGTAATACGTTTCGTCTCATGGCTGAGTGGGAAAGGCGTGGAAGAGGCGAGTGCTCTCCGACCCCTTTGTCGACATATGATCCTTCTCAAAACAGTGAGTACACTTCTGCCAGCTTCGTCGGCAATTTTCGAAACGGGACTACTACCAATGGTGATCTCGCTGGCTTTGATGCTAGTCCTCATCGCAATAAGGTTCCGAATGGTGACTTTAAGAAATTGATGTTGGATGAAGACCCCGAGGGAGGGACGAACTCTAACAAGCACGCCAGCCATACTAGTGACACCGCCTGGGATCGGGTTCCTCTTGTTATTCGTGGTCCTCTTTTAAGTGGCAAACTTCCATATCCCAGTTTTCCTGCTGAGCCCTATTCTTTATGGGTTGTTAACGCTGATCGGGTAAGTTATTATATTTTTTTTGCTCGGTTATTTATTATTCGGCTCGGGTGACCAACAAGGTTTTAATTCGTCCATTTTTTCTTTTGTAGCCCAAGTCCCAGGGTGGTAAGGCTTCCACTACCCGGAAGACAGGTTCTAGCACAAGGATTGTGGAGGAGTCAGTAAAGGTAACAAATATACTGCTCTATCCTCAGTACATGTACTTGCCCCTATTTGTTGCCTTCAATGGGTCTGACGATGAATATTTGTGCAGAGGTCCAAGGCCGATGACGGAGGTGTGGAAGGTTCGTCTGCAAAAGATGGTGAGGATCCCGATGATCGACTACCCTTATCTCATTTTCTGAGGAGATCTCCTCAGATACCTTCTGATGTTTCGTCTACCATTGTAGGTGGTAAGTCTGATGGGAAGGGTAAGCAGTCAACAAGCGAGGAGGTTGCCCCGAGAACGAATATGCCCCGGTGATACACTTGTCTACCTGCTGGCAAGGGTGTTACTGTAACGGGTGATAACATTGTCGTTGTGATGTCTGATGACGATGGTGAGGAAGAAATTTTTGGTATGGAAGAAGAGATTGATGGCATGGACGGAGGGGATGAGCAGAAGCAGACAGATGAGTCTTCCTCTGGAAAGGGTGTTTCCCCTGAGAATGAAGTGTTGGAGAATCATCCCAACGTTTCCCCTTATTCGAGATCGGGTGGAAATACTTGTTTTACCTTCTCGGGCCATGTTTGCAATTCACTGGTGGATCTGACTTCTCCAGACTTTAGCTCGTATTCTGGTGACCAGATGATTGCGGCTGTGCCCCTCTATGCCGGTTTGAGTAGTACCTTTAATGACATGGTAAGCCACTTCTTATTAACTGTATAATCGATGTGAGAAATAGCAAGGATGTTGTTTAATGATCGGGATCGAACTGCTCCAGATCGCAAATCAGTCGTTGCTGGACGCTGCCATCCGTCAAAAGGAGTTAGAGGCCATGGAGAACCTTCGTATCCAGCTGCAGCAAGAGCATGAGCGGGCCCGAGGGCTGGAGAGGCAGTTTGCTGATGCTAAAGATACTTCCTAGCCGAGATGTCTAGTCTAGATAGAGACGCTGATTCGGAATATCGTCGAATGAATAAGAAATTGAACATTGAAAAAGGCCATGTCGCCACCCTCCAACAAAAGATTCATAACAAGGATGATAAGATTGATCGTCAAGCCGCCGAAATCGAGCAGCTTCAAGCCGAGTTGCTCCGTTATCAAAGGTTTGAGTATGTTCCCGAGGAGATAGATAATATTCGGGCTGATTTTTCTTGGGCCCAGAGTGTTGCCGCCGAAAAGGGATTATTAGCCGATTCCTTGGAAAGTCAGTATGACAGGTTGAGGTTTCAGAACAGAGATATGCATGTTGATCGCAAAGGAAAAGACGTTGCCGTAAAGTCCAATCAAGAATTAGGGGAGAGACTTCGGGAATTCAATCGGGTGTTCAAAGAATTGGAATGGACGCAAGCTCAATTGTCTGGTCTTCAATTGGCGCACAACCGACAAAAGGCTAATTGGAGCGATCATAAGAAGTACCGTCCTACTAATGAGTTCAATGAACGACACTATAACGAGCTGACCTCGAAAATATCTAAACTCGAGATTGATCTTTCTAAGTCCGAAGAATCGTTAGAAGTAGTTTTACCTACATTGTCAGGTCTCTACAGTTATTCTGAGCCATCCGAGAATTATTTGATCTGATGCATATCATGATACTTATTTGTTTTCGTGTTTTTCAGTTGAGAAAGGTAAGGTCCGAGCTCTGGAGCAAGAGGTCGTTCAGCTGAAAAAGGGTGAGGCCTAGTTGAACGAGAGAGTTGTTGCTGCTAAAGCTTCATCGACTGCATTGGCTCGCCAACTTACCGAGGAAAGGGAGACGCATCACGCCGAAATTGCCATGAATATCAAGGAGGGTGTGAAGGAATACATTGAAAAGAAGTGGTCTGATCTTGCTGCTAAGAAGGCGGGTTCTGGATCGGTCACGCCCAATGAATAGGCTATGCCTTTTATAGTGTTGCGCCACTATATTCCCCTTGTATCGGGCTGTAATTTCTCTTTTTGTCGTTTGAACACCTATGTTTTTCCAAACATCTTGTCTTATGGGGTGCTGCGTCACCAATCGGTTGCTTTTTTTATTTTCCGATATTACTCGTCATACGCCTGAATTACTCTCCGTTGTTTATCGTTAACCTTGTTATTTTCTGCATTTTTTTTTTCAATTTTTCATAAGTTAGTCTAAATTCCGTTTCTGTCGAACACACTCAACATGGAGGGTCATCGGGCCCAATGCCATGTCCCGACTGAGGTATCTCATCACTGTCATTCTGATTAGTGGAAGGGTACTTAGTCATTCCTAGGTTCTATGTCCCCATAATCCTGGGTCAGTTATCAAACAACTGTCCCGGGCAAGTGGGTTCGATCACTTGCGAGGGGAGCAATGTTGTATGCTCGGTTAACAAGTACTCATGCCTTGATAACCGGTTACTGGATTCCAACCACCATAACCCTTAGACTACCTCGGCACTTGCACATTGCCACCGTCCCGAGTTCGAATAACCCGTCGAGTGTAAGTCTCCCCATCACTTAGACAATGTCGTCGCCCTGCGTTCGAAACGACCATTCGAGTGTAAGTCACCTTGGCACTTGCACACTTCCATCGCCCCGAGTACGAATGACCATTAGTCGCAGATGTCATATTCCCTACCCCTCGTGGATCTTTAAAGGAATCGAATGACAAAGTATCATCCCTGCTTACACACCACTCATGGGTGATACCTGCTTTCGAATGTTATAAGTGTTAAACAGTAGGTCGATGTTCTTTCCTTGCAGCTATTGTCCATTATCCGAGACGATTGCTGTTGGAATGCCAAAGCGACAGATGATGTGCTCCCAGATGAAGCAAAACACATCCTTGTCCCGGATATGTCTTAATGGTGCGGCCTCCACCCATTTGGTGAAGTAATATGTATCCACGATCAAATACTTTCTCTTCCCCGACCCGACATGTAATGGTCCCACAATATCAATTCCCCACTTGGCGAAGGGCCAGGGACTTACCACTGAGTTTAATGACACTGCTGTCTTTTTGCCGAACTTTTGGCACTCATCACAAATTAATTCCATGTGTTTTGCATCCTCATTCATGTGCGGCCAAAATTACCCCATAGTCTTGGCTCTGACCGACAGACTTCGACCCGAGCTGTGATTGCCTGCGGCACCATAATGTAGCTCATTCAAGATTGAGGACCCTTCTTCTATGCTCAAACATCTTAGGAGCGGCCCCGGATAAGATTTTCTGTATAGGATACCGTCTCGCAATTCATATGATGCTGCTTTACTTTTGATCTTGTTGAGCTCGGGTCGTCCCTTTGGTAGTTCTCCCGTCACTAAGTATTGATGGATGGGTTTGCGCCAATCACCAGCCTCATATTTATCAGTCGTGGTTACGACCACATACACCTTTGTGTCTATTATTTAAGGTATGGATGGCGTCAGGACCCTCATGACTCGGATGCCTTCAATACTCGAGTATGTTAACATTGAGGCGATATAAGATAAAGCGTCCGACTGACGATTGTCTTTTCTGCAAATGTGTCGGAACTTGATATTGGGGATCTGGTCGATGTAAAATTGGGCGAGCTCCCGATACTTCTGCAATACCGGATCATGGATAGCGTACTGCCCACTAATCTGCTGAATCACCAACTGAGAATCACTAGTTAGTCTTACATCATGAATTCATAGTTCCACAATCAACCGTAAGGCATGTATCACAGCTTCGTATTCAGTGACATTGTTTGTCACCTTAAACTCAAACCTAAACAAGTGGACCATCTTCTTTCCTTTCGGTGTAGTGAAGACTAATCCTAAGCCTGATCCGTCTTTATTGGACGAACCATCTACGAAAACTTCCCATCGTGCCGGACTGCACGTCTCGAGGATATCGGATGGATCCTCTCGATCTTCTTCCATGCCCGGGATATCCTCAATCTCGTCCTCATCGTCCAAGGGAAAGTCTGCCAGGAAATCAGCTACCGCATGTGCTTTTACCGTTGTTCTCATTTCATAGAAGATGTCAAATTGCTTAATTTGAGCACTCCATTTAGAGATCCGTCCCGATCTCGCCGCGCTGTCAAGCACAGATTCTATTGAAGACTTTGTAAGTACGTGAATCCTGTGAGTTTGGAAGTATGTTGTAGCTTCTGCGTTGCGAATACTAAGGCGAGTATTAATTGTTCAATTCTGGTGTAGTTCTTTTCCGTCGGGTTCATGGTCTTGCTTATGAAGTACACTGGTTTTTCTTCTGCTCCAACATTTTTTACTAGAACTGCACTTATAGCATAATTGGTTGCTTCGAGGTACAGGGTGAGCACTTCATCGGGCTCGGGTCTTTGTAATACGGGTAAGCTTGCGAGATATTGCTTGATCTTTTGGAATGCCACCTCGCACTCCTCGCTCCATTTAAATTTTTCCCCTTTTCTTAGTGTCCCGAAGAAATCTTTACATTTGTCCGACGACCATATCGTCCTAACGCTGCCAAATTTACATTTAGCTTTTGTACGTCCTTCACCGTGACTGGGGATGGAATTTCTAAGACGCCCCTGATCTTGTCGGGATCGGATTCTATGCCTTTATCAGTGATTATGTATCCCAAAAATTTACTCGAAGTTACCCAAAAGGTGCACTTGGCAGGGTTTACTCTCATTTTGTATTTTTTCATGGTTTGGAAGATTTCCCGCAGGTCATCGATGTGGCTTGATGCCACCCTACTCTTCACCATCATGTCATCTACGTAAACTTAAATGGTGTTATGTATTTTATCTTCGAACATATCCTCTACTAATATTTGATAGGTGGTGCCTGCGTTCTTTAACCCGAACGACATCTTGGTGTAAACAAAGACGTATTTTCTTAGTCCTCGGGAGCCAAGGGGATCTGGTTGTATCCCGAGTAACCGTCTATTAATGTTATCGCCTTGTATCCTACTATGGATTCCACTAGCTGGCTAATATTGGGGAGAGGAAGGCTATCCTTCGGGCAAGCCTTATTCAAGTCACTAAAGTCGATGCAGATTCTTACCTCTCCATTCCTTTTCGGAACTATCACCATGTTTGATATCCATTGCGGGTATTGGGCCTTTCGAATGATTCCATCCACCTACAACTTTTTTAATTCAGCCTCTACCGCCGCTTGCAGCTCGGGAGCAATTCTACGCATTTTCTGTCGGATCGGCTTGAACTTGGGATCTATCCGGAGGTGATGGCAACACACTTATGGGTCAATCCCCTCCATATCATGCATTTTCCAGGCGAACACATCCATATGTTCCCGTAACAAAGCCACTAGTTGCTCTGCCTGCTCTTCTGACAGCAAGGGCCCAATTTTGACTTTTTTTGGCTCTTCGTCAGACCCCAAGTTGACCTCCCGAGTAGACTCTAGGGCCGAGAAATTGGGCATTGGTTCCTTGATTGGTGTCGCCTCCTTTGATTGCTATCAGATCTCTTTCTCATTTTCTTCGTAGGTCATGATCGCTTGCGAAATTACTTTCTCCAGTTCTTCTCCGACCTTGATCTCCTTTGCTTTATTATTTCTTGACGTAGCCTAGATCGTCTGTCCTCATTTTGTTAAATGTCTAGCTGAATGCATTGTCTCGCGGCTTGAGGATCGCCTACTACTTCAACGACGCCTCTGTAAGTGGGGAACCTCAACCTTTGGTGATAGGCCGATGCAACCCCCTTTATACCCGTGATCCAAGGTCTCCCGATGATCGCCTCGTATGGTGACACGACATCCACTACACAAAAGGTGGTGAGGGTATCCAGGTATCCTTTTCCATCCGAGACCCTGAGTGTAACTTATTCCTTTGGTATGGTCACTGTCCCATTGAATCCATAGATCATACAGGTAGATGGGATTAAAATGTCGTCTGATAGCTTCATTATTTTAAATGTGTCATAGAAAAGGACTTCAACCGAGCTTCCACTGTCCACCAGTATCCTTTTAACTCCCCACTCTTCGATAAGTAAGGTGATGACTAGGGGATCTCCATGTGCTTGGCCGTTCATCGGGACATCCTTAGCTGAAAAGTGATCGGTTGTATCATCCAAGGTTCCATAGGTAAAGTTTTGGCTATGCTGAAAATCTCCTTTCCTGCCCGGTCCATTTTGTGAATTCTTGACGTAATACCCGTCCCCAAATCAAATCCCTGAGTCTCCGAGTGTGAAATGGTGTTACATACGAACTGAGTTACCCGATCAATCCTTACTTGATGCACAGGTGCATCGAGTGCAGTGGGTGCTGTCTGTTTAACAAATTTCCTTAGGTATCCATCTCGGATCAGATGCTGAATTATATCCCTTACTTCCCGACAATCGTTAGTCGAGTGGCCTCGATATTGGTGATAATGGCAGAACTCGGGATGGTTCTTTGTCTCGTCAAATTGTATCCCCCTGGTCTTCGGGTATCTGATATCATTCCTCTTTTGTACTTCCTTAAAGATCTCTTCTAGTGGTGTGTTCAGAGGTGTGTAGGTCCTTGGTTCATGACGTGGTTTCTTTCCTTTTTCAATCCATTCCTTCTTACCCGAGCCTTGTTGTGGTGGTACCGGCCTCTTTTCTGGTCGCTTTGAAACTTCCTGAGGAGCCGTTTCTGCCGCTGTACTAGCTTCCTGAACTCCCCTGTCTAGCGCCTCTTCTTGTATTTCTACTAGTGCGATGTAGTGTTCTTGCATCTTTCTCATCTCCTTCAGTGTTTGTGTTTTCTCAGTATACATGGCTATCCAGATCGGGTCGGACTTTCCCAAAGAATTTTCGAACCCGAAGATCTGTTGGTCGACATGCACCTTCCCGATATCGGTGTATAATTTTCTCCACATGTCCGTTAGTGACCTTAAGGGTTCTATGAAACTTCGTTCCAAAGAGAATTTATTATTTATCCTAGGCCTAGCAATGTTGTTATGCATATAGGTTCCAAGAAACGTTTCCACCAAGACTCCATAACTTCCTATTGACTCATCGGGTAGGGTGTAGAACCAATTCCTCGCCTCTCCTTCCAAACTAGCTGGAAAAAACTTACACATGACCACATAACTATTCTTCCATTGTAATAGAGACATGGAATACATCTTGATGTGCTCTCCTGTGTCACCGGTGCCATCGAATCTGGAAGAGAATGTGGGAAGCGTACATTTCGGGGGAAATTGAGTTCGTTATAGCTCTTGGGGAAGAGGAGTCTTCTTTGCTTCATTAATTACTTCTGCTAACTTGTCGTCCTCTCCATCTCCAGCCAGCTTCTTAACCATTTGTTCAAGCTGTTTGAGTTTATCCTTAGTCGAAACATCGGATATCCCATTGTGTACTTCTTCATCGGTCGAGGAATTCTCGGGAGGACCATATCCACTTCTCGTCCGGTACGGATCGGGTATACGTCCTCGGCCAAGGGGTGGAGTTCGGGTGTGGTTGCTTGAGGCTCCTTGACTCGATGACCCTCATGATCTAGATCTCTGGTTTCGGAGCTGATAATTTTCATGCTCTAGTGCCAGATTTCTTCTTTGTAATTCTCTTATCGATTCTTCTTGCCTTCTCTGGTTTGCAAGAATTGTCATCAATGTCGGTTCCGTGCTCTCATGGCTAGAGTGGTCATTTGGATGGGTTCCTGGTACAATTGGTGGTGCCGCTGGGGGTGAAACGGGTGGTGGTGCTGGTGGTGCTACTGGTGGGTGGTTTCGAGTTTCATCCCTATTTCCTAGCCGGATTTGCCTAAGCCTTTCCTCCTCTCTGTCCAGAGCTCTCCGATATTCAGCGTGTTGTCTGGCTCTCATTCGGTCCTCCTGCATCATGAGTACTTCCTCATCGTCTTCGGTGTCAGATGATGTCAGTCCATCTATCATGTTTGCAGGTCTCCTCTGGCTTGGTTCAACATCTCCTAAGATAGTGTTATCGTCATCCTTTCCGAGATTGACGTCCTCATTGACTGTAGCCATCCCTCCAGCGGGTGCTTGATTCTCCTAGGGTAAGTCTCGACGATCGCTCCCTTGTCGCGAGCCATTCATTCCCTCTTGCATGCTGGTACCAGCCACAATGCGGTTCCTCAGAGTCATGCCCGCCTCGGAAGTGCTAGCCATCGGCTCGGGTATGCCTTTTCTTCCAAGATTCGTCCCTACCTACGTCAGCAAAATGTACAACACCTCACTTTGAAATGTTTTCGAAAAGGTTTACTAACGAAGTACATACATAAAAGTTCTAACATCCAAAAGAAAATCCGATCAAGTACGATCCCTTCTACTTTGCCATGTTGAGCTCAGCAAACTAGGTGGTTTGACTAGTAAAACGTTTTTGAAAAAGCTCCTTGCTACGTCACTTTCAGTACTCTTACCATGCATTAATCATTATTGTCCTAACATTCCTTGTACCTGAAATCATTAACTTCCCGTACAACTGGTCGGAAAGTTTCTTCCTTGGCCTAGTTTTGAGGTGGTGACCTCCTTCAATTGTTCTACCGGTGTCACCACCAACATATGTTATTGGAATGAGATTTTCTCGACTCTTCTCCACAATTTTTCCTTAGAATTCCTCAAAGATAGCTTTACCTTGGGATTCTTTGGGTTTTTCGTTTTAGCTACGTTGTAAGGCTCTTGTCAGAACGAGATTGTCACTAAAGTGCTCATCAGATCCTTTCGAGCCATAGTTTTGGTGACCCTAACTCAATGGTTTTGATACGATTCACCGGTGTTAATGCTACGTTCATAGTTTTAATGAACCTTAAGGAAAGAAGACAAATAGCGAGATGAAGTTTCGATATAGCTACAACCAAACATCAGAAATGTTATTTTGGGAGCTTTGAATCTTTCTAACAACTCGTCACAATGAAGGAAATAGAAAATAACAACATCACCAAGCAAAACTTAACACCGAGATTAAAATAATGTAAAGAACAGCTATCGAGATGAAGTTTCATTTTAGCTACTACTAACATCAAAAGATGTTATTTTGGGAGCTATTGAATCTTTCTAATAACTCGACTTAGTAAGGGAAATAGAAAATAACGATGTCATCAAACAAAAATCAACACCGAGAAAGAATTTCTACTATATCTACCTAAAAACGTTTAAGTAAAAAGATCATTTTTGTTGCAAAGAATAGCAATTTGTAAGTTCCATCTACTAGCGTGTCTGACCAAAAGAGTTCTTTCCTTAGCTTCAACTAACACACAAGGTGATTTAGGAGCTGTGGATTCCTCTCTTTTAACGACTGATTTCAAGGTAGCCGAAGATGTTATACGGTCCCCTTAGTCGGCGCCAGAATGTAGATGTGGAAAATCCTACTACTACATTCATTGGATCTCAAACACACATATTGAAAGTAAACAGCAAGAGATGAACATGAACACATGATATACGTGGTTCGGCATGATTACCTACGTCCACGGGGGTGAAAATATGATCTTATTACTCGATTTAAGGTTACAAGTGATGATTCTTACACACAAGCTCCCTATTCTCTCACAAGGATTTTGATGCTCTTTTTTCTTTCTTTGTTACTTGCCCTCAACTCTTTACATAAGCTCTCTATTTATAGGCATACATGATGATACATCCAAGTTACAGTGTAAGTCATAGCGTATCTTCCTTGATGTTCTTCTCGGGTGGTGAGTGTCGTTCCTCCCGAGATGTAGACTCAAACTTGGCAAGAGTGGCTCCCGATATTCTTTTACCCGATGTTGGTTGCTCGGTGTAGTCCGATCCGATGTCGCCATTTATCCTGAACCGATGTTATTATCCTAGGGTCCCACTTTGACCAGATTCTTCTTATCTTCCCAGCTACCTTGTCAGAGTATTTATTACTCTAGCGTCTGACAGACGTCTCTTCCATCACATCCGAGCTTTACCTTTACACGTGTTGGCTTCACGGGTTATTCTAGTATCTCTTTCTTTGTGCCAGGCTTGAAGAAGATGATTCGATGCCTCGCTCCTTCCTTATCATTGGTACAACCTCGCTTAGGATTGCTCCACCTAGGTCTATGGACTATTTATACCTACAGCATGGAAGGAATTGATTTTGGTAATCTCCAAGTTGCAGACGTCATACAATCCTCACCAACTCAGAACTTCACACAAGGTGCTTGACTAAATGCCTGAATCCCCGATCAGTTGAGCAACTCAGATTCTTCACTGAACCAAGTCTCTGCCACCGATTTACCATGTGGTTTTGAATCTGTGCAAAGGGGTTAAGTCATGTATTCCAGAGTTAGAAGGACTAAGAGATGGTTTATTCAAATATGGGAAGAATTTAAGTTTGACTGGGAGAAGTCAGGGAACAAAGTGAGTTCGCTACGGTTGATTTTGAGTAATCAATGGCTGAGAAAGAGAAGTATTTTAGAAGTTGATTCGAGATAGAAAGTTGGGTTGTTGCTGGATTCAAGATACAACGAGTTATGGGAGAATTGTGGGTTCAGTTTTAGCGAGAAGGCAGGGAATTGCCGTGTAGTTCAGAGACGGAGCCGTTGTCTTTGATTATACAGTGAATGGTGTAGATAGGGAGATGATTTAGAGTTTGAATGAAATAACGAAACACTGGGGGTTAGTTATCTCGATTTCGCAAGAATAAAGAAAGGGAACTGAAGATATAAAAGGGAATGGATAAATCTATACAAATTATCTCATACCCCCTTCACGCCTCTTTGCATCTCCAATAGAGAGGAGCTCTTGCTCCTCTCCAAAACCTCTCATCCACGTGCATGCGTCACCTGCATCTCACATCATACATCCCATCTCACCTGCATAGATCCATCTCCCTCATATCCATTGCATTCATCCAGCATACATCCATCACCCGCGGTTCACCCTCCATCCACCTGCACTATCAATTCCATACACTTCATATCACCACCTGCATACATCATACCGCCAGTTCAACCCACGTATAGCAGCTGGAGCCAGTCATCTGTTCACAGCAATCCATCAGCACAATTTCTATATCAAGCTACAGCAAGACATGGATCTGACCAGTGTTTTCCCGTCTATTCAGAGAGGAGAGTATCCTAATTAGGTGAAATCTCTTAAGATCGCTCGTTTACAGACTTCTGCTGGATTAAGAAGCTCTACGAGTACCATTGGTGGGAAATTAGATAATTGCAGTGTTATTAGTTTTCGATTTGATTTGATTGACTAACGGTTGTTTAAACTTTGATTGCACCTAGTATGTTTATTCTTGAGAATCTTCTCTTCTGATATAAGATTCATTCAGACTAAATCAAAGTATCAACGAGATCTTTAGAACTGTTGTTATATCTAAAGACATCTGGTGATAATCTATTGTTAACAGACTCCGTTCTATGTGTGATTGATCACAAGAGATTGAAGTGGTGTTATGCAAGTTTTGAAGATAAAAGAAGATTTGAAGACGAAGAAGAATTCTTATTAGTTTCGTATCTTGTGGGTTTAGTGCACAAACCTTGATCGGCTTGGATCCAACTAGAATCAGTTTATCTTTGATAGATCTGATTGATTAGTTGCGCGCGATCGACATTCTCTATGTTTGTCTTTGAAATCTACATTGATTGAGTATGAATCTAAACTTGACTATTTAGGTAGTTATTGGATAAATTGATTTAACCAGACAAATGAGTTTATTAGATTAAACATAAGAGCTTTTTTCAACGACTCATCTATATCTTGTAGCAAGATTGATTAGAGTGGTTACCAAACATATTCTTCTTTTGCTGTTTGGAATACGATCCAAAGGACTTGTTATTCATGTGCGTGACTCTAGAAGTCGAAGGCGCAGGGATACTTAGGGAACTAAGTAGCTAAGGGTAGTCTGCTTGGTCTCAACTATAAGAAGTTGGTATTAGATTTTGTATAGCGGCTTAATTTTGAGAGTATTCAAAACTGGACTAGGTCTCGGGGTTTTTCTGCATTTGCGGTTTCCTCGCTAACAAAATCTTGTGTTGTGTTATTTACTTTACTTCCGCATTATAATTTTTTTATATTATAATAAAGTAAATACACTTGTGCGTTAATCCTAATCACTTGATATTGATCCTATAGTAAATCGGTTTTGGACCGTAACTATTATCAAGTAAATATCAAGTTGTCGTATTGTCTCGACTTTGTCCATAGATAATCACACTTGGTATCGGACTTATAGGTTGAAACAAAAAGATTGTGGTGTATTTGGGTACCCTCGTCTTTTCAAGGCATCATTTTAGATGTGAACGCGGGGCCTGTGAAAGTAACGACAAGGTTTAGCGTGGTGGATGCACCATCTTCCTATAATACAAATCATCAGAAGATGATGGGTCCATCGTCTGAAAGGTTTAGCTGCGACATACCACCAATAACTAGAATTGATATTTAATCCCAACTTAATCAAAAGCCCTAGGATACATTGATTGCAAGAATATTCCACTAATTTCCTCTTGTCATCAACAAACATAATAAAAGATGCGAATATAATTCTATCAAGGAAACAACCTAACCTGTAAAAGCACTAATCAAGTTTAATTCCCGAGCAATAAGATTTATGAAATTAGGCTAATCAATGCAATCGAACGTGGAAAACACACTAACCCGATTTAACAAAAGTCATGATTCACATATGACCATAAGGATATATCACTACAAGCTATAATCATATTTGTGCTACTTATATTCAAAGTCATGATTCACATATGACCATAAGGATATATCACTACAAGCTATAATCATATTTGTGCTACTTATATTCAAGGATTATCACTTTTACGTATAATAAACCCTAAACTAGCATTAGATGTGAATATGAGTTTACCAATTTGTAATTTGACAAAACAAACAATCAATCATACATGCGATATTTGTAGTGAATCATAATCAATAACATGGAGACAAAACTAATTCATGCAAAATCAAACTAATTCATAACCAATAATCAAAATTAACTCATGTTCATGGAGTTCATAACAAGAAGAAAAAGAAAGATTTTTGTGTTTAAACCCTAAAATAAAAGTTGAAGAAGCATCCCCTGTTTTGGTGCTTTTTAGTTCTTTTTTATAGCTCTCTCACTTCCGATTTCTAAACCTCTAGGCAATATAGCCCACAACCCTTGGCAGTTCTGGTCCAAGCCCACTACTTGATATCATTGTCGGTTTGGCAGAACTGACAAGCCAATTCAGTCCATTACCACCAAAGCGAGCCTGGGCAAAGATGCCACAGGCCAACACCCCAACTATATCTATGTTGCTTCTCTCATCTTCATGGTTGTTAAACCCAAAAACTCAACCATTCACCGCTTCCCCATCTTCCCAGTCACAACTATTCACCCTTTGGTACACATCACAATCATGATTAGCCATAGAATACATGAGCAGCAGCAGCATCAAGCTCGACCCATTTCAATCTCTGGAAATAACTCGTTGCAACTCATTGTAGCACTTCATATTTTCCTACACCATTCTCAACTCAGATCTTCTTTATCTTCTCTTGTTAACCACATAAGCAACTAGCTATCTCCTAATATGGTTCCAACATCCTGCACAGTTGCATTCATTAAACACAGTTCACGCCATTTCACCACTTTTTCCCGCTTCACTGACAGCACCAACAGCACTAGTTCCATCTCCATCTGAGCTTCTTCACAGATCCACAATACCCATCTAACCCACAAAAGCATCTCCATATTCTACAGCTGAATCTTCTCGCTTCAAAACTCAATCCACCAATCCTGCACACGACCATTCTAACCATCACTGCCCGATCATCTTCTCATATATAATCTCATCTCAAAACATCTCTTAGAAGCAACAAACAACAACGTCAGTTCCTTCTCCCTTTCAAACATGCAGTGACAACCCAATTGCAACACAGATTCAAATCCCATTGAACCAGGACCCAAGCACCTTAATCTCGACCCAAACTCACCATACTTAATCGGCATCCACATCAGATATCCATGAATATCACCAGTTCTCGAAATTGAATTCAAGTAAAACCCAAATCAAACCTAACTTTCAAAGTCATCACAGTTTGTCTTGATTTCTTCATTTTCTTGCCATTAAAAGTAAATTTAACATAAACCCCATCTGATTCATACACCTCGCTGCCGATTTCAACTTGAATCGAACCCAATCTTCCATATTTAACGGCAACAACTTGTCGTTCTTCAATTCGAAACCCTCTCTTCAACCTCCACCTGAATTCAGTTCTTCATATACAGACCCCATCACTGTTTTCTCGGTGAATACCCTTGTCTTGACCAAATCCTCATTCATGCTTCTGCATACCCTAACATGCCTGCGTGAACCCATTGTAGCCATGGTCTTGGTCGCTGCTCCAAAGAGAATAAGAAGGTAATAGAGAAATAAACTCGACCTAGTTTTTGCCTTTAGGGTAAAACTAGTTTAAGCACCCGAGCTTCTGGACGCGGACTACCAACTGAAATAGCAATCTCCATTCAACTGTCGGTCTTGCGAGACTGACAGATTAGTTTCATCATTCTTTCGTTATTGGCTTCGTCTTTTTGCTCTAAGTGACTGATTTTTCATTCTTTTACTCCAAATGACTTCAAGTCACCTATAAAACTCAAAAGAAAACATAAGATACATAATTCACATAAAAAATAACAAAGAAAGCATAAGTAATAGATAATAAATTAAGGTGTATATCATATGGTACATGCACTAAGGCTAGAGTTCGAAGAACATACCAATAATATCATGGAATATGAGGTTGTTATCCACGACCCCCGTCTCATCATCGATTTGGGAACAACGGACGTCCACCACACAAGTGATTCATAACTGGTCATATATCAGATAGAACTCAGATACAACATTCACGGTGAAGTCTTGAATGAATACATGACATTGGCACAAAATCTAGGATCACAGATTAGCAACATAACGTTCAGAAATTTGTGTAGAAAAGATAACCGCCATGCATATGTACTTGCATACATTTCATCAATGATGAGGGACGAAACGACCACATCTATCAAAATAGGGCGTGTGTACGAACCATCAATTCATCCCAAGATGATCTTAACAGTTGTAGATGACGTCGGAGAAGACATAGACAATTATACCCTCGACGATGATGTCCATATGGAGAAAGCTAGCGATGAGAATACCAGCAATGCTTAAGATTGGAGGATCTCCGTGCATCAGTATCTCGAAGAGGGGATTCTTCCCGTAGACGCCAAAGAAGCAAGAAAGATACAATCGAAGTCAGGGACGTTGTTAGAGCATTGCTCGGTCAAACTCGCATGTGTTGCTATCTCAAGCATGTTTGTCAATGTTAGTGATCAAAACTATAAGTCTTAATTTCTAGCCTACATAGTTAAAGGTCTCGGACTAGGATAGAAAGTGTAGTTGAGCTCAAGAACTCCATGGCAATCATCATACAAGACGAATGACTACTCAAGGAACTGGTGGATCTTCATCGACTAAAAGGTATGTGGAGACTTGAACTTATCTGTCACTCAAAAGTCTATCTATTCTATCTCCTACTCTTGAGACAAAAGTCGTTTTGATATATAGACTTTCATTATGCACATTTGCTATTTCGAGCGGAGTTTATCTCGCCTATCTATTTCTCGAAATATGTGTTGGTAAGCTTTCACTTTAGCCGAATTCATCTTTACCTAGTGACGAAAATCATGTTATGTTTCAATCATTTTGAAAACTGCTGCGACGAAAAATGGTCAGTGAATAACGGTTATATCCGTCCTCTGAGAATGTTTAAATGATTGAAATGAGAGTTTAGATTACCTAACCATTGGTAGGATATAAGCATTGTTGTGGAAACACATATATGTATAAGTCCTTATTCCTTGAACCAAAGTTTGCGAACTTTATTGATCAAGAGAAATGGAAGTGGCGTGAGCCAAGTCCGCGAACTCAGTCCGCGAACTGGCGGAAGTTCTCGACCCGATAATTTCTGCTGGAGTTTGTGAACTCCTTCCATGAGCTTAAGTCCGTGAACCCAGTCCGCGAACTTGAGCAGGTTATATCTAAAACCGGTTGTTCTTGAACTCATGTTTATTTAAACTAAGGAATGCTTTTGCAAACCGTGGCTATAAAGTTCATGAACCGATTCGAGTGAATCAAATCGTTTTTGCTTCGATTGTGTCTTGTGTAGTTACATAAGATCTAAGCAATTGAACAACTCTATAACTAGTTCATTTGAGTCATGTGAACTAGTTATGGTGAAGAAGAATATGGTTGATATGAAAGTAATTATATGGCTAACCATTTGGTTAACTATTGTTGAACCAACAAATGTTAATGTTTGGGAACGGTTCGTAAACCCAAAATTGGACATTTCACTTGTGTGTAACAAGCTAAGTTTTCGATCCAACGGTTGAGAAATATTAGCTTGAATCTAATCAGGTTTTCATCTAACGGTGAATATTGAATGCTTTGTTACCAAGCTAACATTGATTGCAAACCCTGATTTGAAAACTATATAAGGGAGAACTCTAGCAACTGGGAAACCTAATCCCCACACCTTACGTGTGATACTAGTTGCATAGCTAGAGTCGATTCTCCTTTAACCTTTGGTTTCTTCTTCTAAACCAGATTAACAACTTAAAGACTTCATTGGGATTGTAAATCCAGACCGATACTAATTTTCTTGTAGTTGTGTGATCTGATCTTGTTGTTTCTATCGTACTTTTTAGTACAATTGAAATAATTGGCTTGAGATTTTATATCTCCGATAGGCAAGATAGAAAAGTAATCACAAACACTTCGTCTCATCGTTTGTGATTCCACAATATATTTTTCGCTGCGTCGATTAAGATTATTGTGAGGTGATCAATAATACTAGGCTGTTCTTCGGGAATATAAGACCGGTTTATTGATTGGTTCTTGTTCACCTTGATTTATCAAAATACGGAACAAAACTCGTAGGTATATTCGTGGGAGACGGATTTTTCTATTACCGTAGACTTTTCTATGTGATACAGATTCGTTTATTAAAGTCTTCGACTTTGGGTCGTAGCAACTCTTAGTTGTGGGTGAGGTCAGCTAAGGGAATCAAGTACGTAGCATCCTGCTGGGATCAGAGGCGTAGGAGCATAACTGTACCTTGGATCAGTGTGAGATTGATTGGGTTTCAACTACAGTCCATACCGAAGTTAATTTGGAGTAGGCTAGTGTCTGTAGCGGCTTAATATAGTGTGTGTTCGATCTGGACTAGGTCCCGGGGTTTTTCTGCATTTGCGGTTTCCTCGTTAACAAACTTCTGGTGTCTGTGTTATTTATTTTCGCATTATATTTGTTTATATAATTGAAATATCACTGGTTGTGCGTTGTTCAATCAATTAGAATATTCGACCTTTTGGTTGTTGATTTAAATTGATTGACACTTGGATATTGGTCTTTGGTACCATCCAAGTTATCTCTCTAGTATTTGATAAAGACTTGCAGATTTCTATTTGTTTGAGTATATATCAAATCGAGAGACTGAGATATAAACTCTTTGATATACTTTTTATCTAGATTGAGTCTGACTGTCTAGTATTCTCTAGAAAGTATATTGGAGTTTGTCCATACAGATTGCTAATCGAATTGTTGGGTGTGGTTATTGTACCCCGCTTTTTCAGACGTACCAACTGCGCGATGGAATCTTATACAAAAAATCATTCATGAGACCACTGCTACAATATTTGTCTAAGCAAGAAGGTCATCACATCTTGACTGACATCCATTACGGGGATACAGGTAACCATGGCGGAATGAGATTACTAACACATAAGGACAAAATGCAAGGGTACTACTAGCCACACATGGTTGAAGACGTTGCGAAGCTAGCCAAAAGATGTAAATAATGTCAGCATTTTGCCAAAAGAATATCCACGCCCCAGCAATGGAATTAAACTCCGTGCTCTGGCCATTTGCGAAATGGGAATCGATATCATCAGATCATTGGTAGAAGGGACAGGCAAATGACGCTTTTTGATCGTAGCAACAAATTATTTTAGCAAATGGTATTATTTCGCTTCTTGAGGAGAAAGCTTTAACAAGAATCTAAGATGTAATTACGTTTACCTTCATATTTCAAAACATCATATGCAGGTTTCGCATACCCGCGGCTATTGTCTATGATAATGGTAAACAGCTGCAGGGAAAAAATATTGATACGTTGTTCGATGCCTTCAAAATACAAAAGAACAAATACAAAAGAACAAAAGAACAAATCCACTCTCATCTACCCGCAAAGTAACAAGAAGGCAGAAGCAACGAACAATATCATCGTTCTCAATCTCAAAACGACGTTGGATGAACACAAAAATTGATGGTGCGAGCAACTACACAATACGTTGTGGGCATACTGAACTACCAGACGATCGTCCACAGGGGAATCCCCTTTCTTTATTAACTTTGGTGAGATATTCATTCCAACGGAAATAATCCTACCAACAACAAAGAGGCTTGAGAGAAGAATCTTACGATGGATTTGATGCTGGAAAGGTTAGACGACCTCGAAGATAGAAGGGAAACCTCTCTTCAAAGAATGAAGAATCACCAACAAAAATTAGCAAGGGAATACAACGAAAAAGTGAAGCTTCGGAACTTTGTATAAGGACAGTACATGCTCCGCACCATCCCAGAATACCAGCGGGAGAGGAAATGGGGAAAGTTAGCACCCACATGGCCATACATAATACATGACATCGCAGGAAAGGATCCTACTACCTGCGAAATATGAAGGGAGAAGTACTCATACATCCACGGAATGCAATCTACCTCAAGCCATAGTATCCATAAGTAGTGCAGCATTGCACCTGCGTCAAGCTCACCAGAAAAAGAAATTGGTATAGCCGCTTAATGTGTTTCTATCTCTGGCAGAGGAGTAGCAAACCTCAATCTTCAATCAAATCGGAGATTTTTGTTATCATCGAAAACCTTTGAATCTATTAGTTACGTCAGCAATAATGAGGGGCCAGGGCATGCACCGCCGGTCCCCATACATGGAGAACTGGGGAAAGCACCACCGGACTCAAAAAATCATACTGGGGAAAGCACTTGCAATCTTTCGGACTCCCCTGTCAGTGTCTATGAGTGTATAACTAAGGGGAAGGCTTCTATCAAAAAGAGATACCCAACATGGCATGACTTTGGCAGCTCAGCGGAACGGGAGTTTGTAAATATTTAGTTATACACCATGTCTCCGGAAGTTTTTTAAACCCCCACCATTCAAGAATATCCTGGCATGGGATTGGCTAATGGGGTGACAGGTTCACACATGACACAAGGTAAAACCTTCGTGGCATTACGACCGAACACTCACATACAACATTAACAAGCAAAACTGTAATGCAGGAACGACACGACAACGTACATAACAAGAATTTAATATGACAAAAAAAATAACAAGAAGTTGATGATTTCATGAGTTAATTACAAACTTCGAAATACAAAATACTATAAAAAATTGACAATTTTTTTTCAAGAGAAGTAATCAACAACGATCAACATGACGACGTTGCTTTTGACTAGAAGGAACGCTTCCACTAGAAGAAGGTACCGATGTAGTGTGCAGAGGATCGGGAATACGACGAAGGTTATATGTTGTGATACTCCGTATCTTTTTCGGGTTTAAGTTAACCAGTTAGTTAAATTCTGCACCCAGCGTTCCTAAAGTTCTACTACTCCAGTGCTTTTAACAATTTTCGGTTGCCCGAATAATGATTCTTAGTGTCTAAAAAGAGCCTCCCTTGGGCAAACCATTGTGTGCCTTTCACCGAAAAAAAAAAAAAACTTGCCCTATCTAAGACTTTGGTGCTTTAATAATCCTCCATGCAAGATGTACACGTGTTACTTTTCTCCTAGTTTTGGACGGAACGAAAATAAAAAGAGTCGGAGAGAAAGAGAAAGGGGGTCGGTTTTTCTTCTTCTGCTTTTCTGCCCTTTTCTCATTCTTTATTCGACTGAAAAATTCAATGAACTTGGGTGAAAAGTATGCATGCATGAATCTAGTGTAGATCGGAATAGGTGAAGATTACTGATGCTATTGATGGTGGTTGATTTGCATAAATGGAGTAAGGAAACTTCTTCTCCCTGTTTTCAGTTTAGGGGTTTCGCAAAAATATGATGATGAAACTTCAATTTCTTTTGATATCATAGCATGGAGTAACTGTATTTTATAGAGGCTACAAGATTTTCAATTTTTATTTTGTAAAAGAATGAATCAGGAATCATAATGTCAGAGCTAGGGTTTATTCTGGTTAGATGTTGGGTTTCCCAAATTTCTGTTCCCATTTCAAAATAAACTAAACACATAATAAAAAATTATTACTTGAATTAGTTTGTGCAAACTTACTCAAATCTCACTATTGTAATTGTGTTTAGTTGAATTGGTTTGTATTTGTGAGAAAATGAGAGAAGAATATGGGAATTTTCTGTTTTAGAATTAATTGGATCATACTTTCCACCACAATGAACCAATTTCCATTGTTACGGTTCAATTGTGTGATGCATTGCCATGATTTGTGAATGTTTATAGTTTATTGTTGATTAGGAAACTTGGGTGCATTCCCTAAATCAACTTCCAGGGAAAGAAGGTATAATATGTTTTTAGAGTATATCACCTGGGATTTCTCATCACCACAAGCTTTACTTGCAAAGTGTTTGATAAAAATCCTGAAAGAAAAGGACTCTTATATCTCTTTGATACTAGCAATTCGAGGTAAGGTTCTAATGCTAGAAGAAAGACTACCATGATGTATATGTTGTATTTTTAAGTTCATAACTCTTCAGTTTGATGCCTTTGAGAATCGCCAATCTATTATTATAGTCGTTGAGCTCAAGCCGTGGTTGTTGTTATTTTTTTTTTTAACTATTGAAAGTTACTATGAGTTGAGCTAATAAATTGAGCTCTAACCGTTGGAATCTTATGATTTTTGGATATGTTATACCTTACCATGTTAGGAAAACTCGACTAAATTTTCAGGATAATCGGACTAGGGAAGGTGGCAGAAACTGATGTGTTACAGAAAACCATTCTACAGACTTTTGTATAACGTAGCAGAGTCATTGGGACCTCTATTTTAGCACTTAGACTGCATCGATTTCTCTGATTTTTGGACATGAGAAACCCTTTCTTGTGATGATTGATCTGTAAAAATTTCAAAACTAATAGATCATGGTAAGTATCCCAAACCCTTGATTTTTTGAAGTTACGTCTGTCAGAATTCAGTTCGGTTGGAGCATGTAAAATCAGTCATATCGTGGGATTTAACCGTTACTTTTCTTTGCAATTTTTATAAGATGACCTTGACATAGTTATGGATGTGTGGTGAAAATTTCACTATGATCCGATGAGTATACATTGCGATTTTGATAAGAACAATATATAATATAGATATGAGCTTGCATGGTAAATTTACTGAATTGGGCTGTAAATGTTTGGAGTTCGAATGGTGATGCATGTGCTGAACTTCTAGATGGTTTTAAATGGTGTTGTATGATGTGAATTTTTATTTAAGAGCTCAAGTTTCCATCATTGTGCTTATGTATAACCATGCAATATCTTTATCGACATCGTTGCGCGAGTTAACCATTGTTGGCGTTGTAGTTTAGTATTTGATACAAATCTGAACATCCAAGGTGATAATATGCTAGATTGATTAGCCTGTGTATATAACTTTGGGGAAAGCTATGTATGGAGTGATATTTCATCTCTATGATAAGATATGCCAATTTCTCGTCTACTATGAAATTATTTTTATCTCCATAGTTAAAGAAAGTGTGATGGTTTAGACGTGCTTTTAATTATGACATGGATTTGGTTGTGCACTTAAACCATTACAGTACTTACTATGTATGCTAAAAACCATCTCTGAACTGTGGTTGTATAATTGATAGGCTTATATCCTGAAGTGACAGTTACGAGACTTGTGGATGAATGCTTACATGTCATAGCTATCAATATGGATGGTTCATGCCAGCTATCAATAACGCGGGGTATGAAATCTGTATCTTCTAGCTTAGATGCACAGTATATGGTACTTGGAAATCATTGAAATCATTAGCACTTTCAATTAAGCAATCATTGCTTGTTCAGGAGCTGGTTGTACTTGTATGAGTTTGGTCGACGTAAAAATATTGTATGTCAAGTATCATTCCACAGGTATATATGCCTATATATATAAATCGTGGCGCGTAGTTACTATATCTCCTACCTCTCTATGCAACCTAGTTTGGAACTGTTATTTAACCTTAGTTTGGAACTGTATACTTAAATTATTACATGTGCTCCATTAGTATGTGTGAAGCTGGACTGTGTTAAATTATGGTTGCACAAATGTCATGAGAGGATATTCTTTAAGCTAAGATTTTCGTTGACTGTAAGAGTTTAGTGCACAAGATGGTGTTTTGCGTACACTTGCTTTCACATCTTGGGATGCATATTTCTACTTCGTATATTAGTTAAGGTATCATGGACACCTTGGTGATAGCTGTTATTTTCTAGATGAATTCACCTTTATATGTCGTATCATGTAGTCCGATGTTTATTCTAAGTGGCAGGTACAAGTGCAGATGCAAATATAGATGAGCAGGTGCAGGTACAGATATAAATAGACATTGACATCTTGTCATTGATTGATAGCTGGGGATAGTTGTTGCTATGCAATTCATATTATCCATTGTAAGAGATTGTTGCTGGCACGACAAACAGTTCATACAATCTACGTAAGAGATGGTTGCTACCTAAATGGGATAATTCATATCATCTTGATCAGAGATAGTTGCTACTAATGAGGGTAGTTCATATTATCTGAACCATGACGAACTACGGTCGTGCTTGATCCCTTCGAGCAACGTAGAGGGTACGTAGGCAGCCGCTATGCGGTTCATCACAACTCTACAAGGTTGTTCATATTATCTATTCAGAGAGGATTGCAACCCTTACAGATTATGTAATGATTGTTAGAGGTAGTTGCAGCATTGGTTGTTCATACTACTTAGTGAGAGATGATTATTACCATCCGAGGTAAATCATACCATCTGATAATTGTACAACATGTGAGACGAGATGGTTATTACCGTTCGAGGTAATTCATATCATCTGTCTCTGCTCGTGAGTTAAGCAATGGTTTTTATCATACGTGGTAACTCATATCATCCATGGTTTTTATCATACGTGGTAACTCATATCTTGTCGTTTAAAGGCAATTCATACCATCTAATGAGGATGGTTACTGCAGGGTAGTTCATACCATCTACTAGGCAACAATTGGCACCCCGACCACTGGTGGATGACCGTATGGATGGTGAGATTATTAAGCCTAAGTGGCAACCCTTGTCAAGCCCGCTGGGGCACCCCACCTACAGGTGGCTACCCGGAAGACTGCTGGCACTGGCTGATGGTGGCTGGTATCCAGAACTACCCTGGCATTGGCACTGGCCATTCCTCACCCGTCTGATACGGTGTGTGTTGTCATGCCCACTGGGGCACCCCACCACTTCGGTGGCTACCCGGAAGACCACTGGCACTGGCCGATGGTGGCTGGTACCCAGAACTACCCTGACAATTCTGGCATTACATGACCCTCACACGAGGTTTCTGTTCAGCAGAATCTCAATCTCTGAACCCTGGTGTTCGCTTGGAGACGATTGTTACTTGCAAAAAATGATTCATATCATTTGGTTGGTTAGCAATGGTATTCGAAACTGTACAGCAGTTTGACGAATTCGATGATCCTTGGAATGAAAATAAAGTTTGCCTGCTCATGAATCAGTTGTCGATAAACATTTTCTTAGTAAAATTTAATTGGTCCGGCAATTTTAAAAGTCTAATTTCTGGCGTATCAGAGAATCAGAACTTGCCAAGCGGGCCGCTATATATGCTTTCTTAATTCCGTTTTTCAAAAGGCTCTGTTCCACTTGACTAGGAGTTTTATTAACTTCAAGGGAAAGCTGACTTGACTGGGAGTTTTATTAACTTCAAGGGCAAGCTGACGACGAGCTTCAACTTTGAAGGCAGCCAAATTGGTTTCAGACTGCTTCAACTCCATTTTCAACCACTCCAGCTTCTTTGGCACTTACATCTCGTGAATTAGCGAACCCTTCATAATACTTGGCATGTCCTTGCTACGTGACTAATTTAGATTGAGCCTTTTCCAGTTTTTTTTATCAGACGAGACTTTTCCTCGAGCTCTACAAAATCAAAGAAAGGGTTATTGGAGAAATATAAATAACTACATACGACGAATATACAACTACATTCGACACGAGTCGAAGCTACTTTTAACTCATCTACGACGGCGTCATGAGCTTCCTCGAGGAAATCATATTCGTTGGAGAGCTTTCGGTAATCTAGATGTGGTTATTCCTAAGGTCAAGTTTGCATGATCCAACTCTACCTGACGAAAATTATTAACTTTGTTGGTGATCCCCTCAATCCCCTTCTGCAACCTACACATATTAATATCCAGATTTCTCTCTGAAAACCAAACGGCGGACTTCGGCATGAGAAGCAGTCAAAGCTTCACTATGGGAATGAGCGTCAGCTCTAGCATCATCTCGTTCACGAATTAATCTTTGGATGTAAGCTTCAATGTCGGGATCACAATAGGAGCGGGGCTCACGAATTCCCATCTTCATATCTCTCATCTCGGAATCCAATTGAGAAACCATATCACAAGTCTCCGATAGAGATTGTTGGGTCCAACTCAATGTACCATCAAACTGTCTACGAAGAACACTCTTCGAATTGTTCATTTCAACCATGAATCCCCGCTGCCCCCGAAAACCCTCCACCAACCTCTTGTACTCATCGAACCTGGAATTCCACCTATTGGACACCTCTATAACCTTGGCTAAGAGTTCTCGAATTCGAGTAGCTTGTCGGGTTTTGTCTTTCCGAAGACAATCTAGTTCTTCGGAACCCCCGCTGAAGACAGGATATCTAACTCAAAAATAACACTAACAATAAATATAAAAATAAAAAGAGAAGTACGGGACGAACCCTTATTCCCAGCACCCGCAACTGCAGCGTCGATCACTCTCCAAATCTTTCCGAAGGGTAGCAATCTCCTGTCGAAGATCCATCTCCACCTGAGCAGCCTGTTATTTCTCCTTGAGTTGCTCTTTCAAAATAATTATCTCCTTATCCCTCTCCCCGACGATTAATTGAGCATCATTCAGTCCATCCCTGGATTGACGAAGTTTGGCGTCCAACTTCGTGGCCTTAGCCCTAAAGTACTGGACAGAATGGGTGCAATGCTACCAACTGCAAAGAGCAACTGTGAAGTTAGAACTAATACGAATGAACAAGTATGAAACAAAAATGCAACAACAAAATATATACTCATCTCAGCTATAGTCTTCGGAAGGATAATTGTAAAATGTAAATGTGAAAACTACTACAACCCCCTACTATATGGGTTCAACATATAGAAGCCCCACTAAATGGATCCTTCACTGTCGACTGCATTGTAGGATAAGAATCTCGTAACAATTATGTCTCAGCGAAATTATTAATGGTACAGCACAATAGCGTCGCAGAATAATTTCAGAAACGACGCCAGCAAGGAACATAAGAAAGATGTGATAGTCTTGCGAAAATTAGAGAGCTTGCGAAGTTAACATTTGTAAGGTTGCGAGAATGTCGCAAACCATATCCGAAAATAAAGGACAGATTAGCTGTCATCCACTATGTATTTCCTTATAAATAGTCATTCGAGTTGTAAAGAAGATAGAGATCTTTTTTGAGAAAAAACAAGTAAATAGGAGAGAGAAAATTCAGAGCAGAAATCATTCTTGACTTCTTTATCTTTCTTGCAAGAACTTTCAAAAATTAATCAATAAAATTAAGAGTGTAAACCTAAAAATGAGCTGATCAACAATGAAATCATATGAGGGGTGTAGTGTAGGAATTCCTGCAACTACATAATGGCGCTAGAAACAGGGAATTGAAGATCGAAAGTTGAAGATTGTTGATTGAGAATATTCAAATCAAGAAAGTGATTAAATAAATCAGTGAATCAGTTAAAAGAAAGATGAGTAGAATTAATGAAAATGGCAAAAGATTGGAGTGTAATATGATAACAAAAAGCTTGATCAATGAATTTCATGAAAATGTTAAAGGAAGAATACATAAACGAAATTTTGAAGGAAAGAAAGTTATAGCGGTAGAAAAAATATCACCCTTAAAAGAGTGGGAAAAGCAAAAAATTGCATTCACGGCGGAAGAAATATCAAAAGAAAATTTGAACCATACATCTCCGTTGGTCATCACAGTGCCTATTACACGAAAAGAGAAGGATACGTCAATAAAATCCACAGGAGAATGGATGTTGAACAGAACTTTAATCGATACATGAAGTTCAGTTGATATAATATTTTATCATGCATTCCGGGGAATGGGATTTAAAGATGAAGAAATGTCCAGTTCAGCATATTTTGTTCACGGCTTTGGAAAATCCACAACAAAACCTAAAGGAGAAATAGTGGTGCGAATTCCACTTGGAGAAATCGAAACATATGTAACATTGTGCGTGGTGGATATGGAATCGCCATATAATATGTTATTAGGAAGATCATGGATACATGCGATAAAAGCTGTGGTATCAACGTTGCATCAATGTATTAAATTCCCCACTCCAAATAGAATATGTGAAATTAGAGTAGATGTTGACAATGCGAAATTATGTCATCAAATTGAAGTAAAACATTATGAAGAACAAGCAAAAAAGAAACAATTTCGCAGAAAATTGGCAAAGGAAGCAAAGAAGGAAGAAGAATTTAGAGTATATATGATAAGGGAAAAATAAGGAAAAGGAATACTCAGCGAAATTTCGGAAGAAGGGGAAGGACCCATAAAAGCAATAAAAGAACCAACACCAATGGGAGAACCTAAACCCAGTTATACTGCCGCAGAACCAACAAAAGAAATAAATGTTGGGACTGTAAAGGAGCCTCTAATGTTGAGAATTGGAACCAAAATGGATATAGAATAAGAAGAAAGAACTGTCAACTTGTTGCGAGAATATAAATATATTTTCGCAGGAAACATGGATGAGATACCAGGAATAGATCCATCAATTGCTTGCCACAAATTGGAGATTAAAAAAAATGTAAGACCATTTAAACAGAGAATAAGAAAAATTGTAACAACTTACCATTCCCAAATAGAAGAACAATTACAGAAAATGCTTGAGGCAGGAATTATAAGAGAAGATAAATACCCAGAATGGATAGCAAATATGGTCATTGTCCCAAAGAAAAACAAGGGAATCAGGATTTTCATAGATTTCACTGATTTGAAGAAAGTTTGCCCCAAAGATAGTTTTCTGTTACCCGATATTCCTCAAATGGTGGAATCTGCAGCGGGAAATGATAGGGTATCATCTTTAGATGGGTACAAAAGGTATAACCAAATTCCTCTCGCTGAAGAAGATCAAGAACATACTGCTTTCTTTGCCCCTAGAGGTTTATATTATTACACGAAAATGCCATTTGGTTTGCGAAATGCGGGAGCGATATATCAAAGAATGGTAGAGAAGGTGTTCGCAAAATGGATACATAACATTAGAAATATACGTGGACGACATGTTAGTAAAGAGTAAAGAAGCTAAAGACCATGTACAAGACTTGAGGGAAATTTTTGAACAAATGCGGCAGTAAAACATTAAATTGAATCCTGAGAAGTGTACTATTGGAGTTGCATCGGAAAAAAATTTAGGCTACATTGTATCAAAAGAAGGAATACAGGTTGATCCAGAAAAAGTGCAAGCAGTTCGTGACATGCCAACACCAACAACAATAAAAGATGTACAGAAGTTGAATGGGCTTCTAGCTTCGCTGGGGAGATTCATTTCGCGATCATCAGACAAATGCAAATATTTTTTCGATATACTCAAGAAGGGTGCAAAATTTAAATGGAGTGATGAATGTGAAAAGGCTTTTCAAGGAATCAAAGAACATCTTATAAATACAACTATTTTACAAAAGGCAGAACCAGGAGAAGAATTATTGATTTACCTTGCGACAACGTCGCATGCGTTAAGTGCAGTGTTATTGCGAGTAGACGCAGGAGTGGAGAAACCCATTTATTACATTAGCAAAACTTTTAATACTGCTGAGAAGAATTACTCAAAGATTGAAAAGTTGAAAAGTTAATCTTAGCATTGGTTTATGCATCATTTAAGCTCCGCATATACTTTCAAGCACACAAGATAAAGGTATTAACAAAACTACCAATTGAATCAGTGATGAAGAATTCTAAAAATCAGGAAGGGTAGAAAGATGGAATGCACAAGTAGGCCACTTTGATATTAAATATGAAATTTTGTCTTCACCAAAATCACAAGTTGTTGTGTATTTCTTGGCAGAATTTCCTTTAGAAGAAGATGAAGCAGTAGAAGAAATGATGGATGTAGAAGAAGAACATGGAGATCCAAAAGATTTATTAACAGAACCAAATAGATGGGAAATATTGGTAGATGGATCATCAAATGGAGAAGGAAATGGAGTTGGAATTGTTTTAATTTCGCCAGAAGGAATAAAGATGGCTTTTTCATTCAGATTGGAATTTGCATCCACTAATAATGAAACAAAATATGAAGTTGTGATACATGCTTTAAAATTCGCAATAGAAATGATACTAGAAAATGCCAGGATCACTAGTGATTCGCAGCTAGTTATTCGCCAGATAAAAGGAGAATATACTACAAATGAACCATCCTTGAAGAAATACAAGAAGCTGGTTGAAGAATTATCAGCGAAAATCCCAAAGATAAAATGGAGGAACATTTCAAGAAAGGATAATAGACTCGCAGACGCTTTTGCTTTCATCTCAAGCATGATGACAAATCCAACTGCGAGATGCATAAAAATACAAACACTTATGTCACCATCAATAAATAAAGAAGAGGAAGATGTCGATGTGGTGATGATAGATAATGAAAAAGAAGAACAAATGAACAATGTCGCAGACTGGAGAATGGAACTTCACGCATATTTGGCGAAAGGAGAAACACCAAGAAATAGATTGGAAACACACAAGTCAAAAAGCCGAGCAACGAATTATGAATTAAGAGATGGGTTGCTATACCGAAAATCCTTTAGTGGATCATCACTCAGATGTTTGACACGAGAGGAAAGAGAAAAGGTGATGAAAATGTTACATAGTAGAGATGCTGGCAATCATAGTGGAGGAAGATCTTTGGCACAAAGAGCAAAAATGCAAGGTTATTGTTGGCCATACATGCATGAAGATGCAAAACAAATATCAAGACGCTGCGAAGATTGTCAGCGACATGGAAAGAAAATACATGCACCAGGAGCACCATTGTCATCTTCAACCAGTGTATCGCCCTTTGGAAAATGGGGCTTAGACATTGTGGGGCCATTTTTACCAGGAACTGGACAAAGAAGATACTTAATAGTCGCAACAGATTATTTCACAAAATGGACAGAAGTGAAGGCAGTACAACATATTCGCGACAAAGATATATTTACATTCATATTCGAAAAATATCATTTGCAGATTTGGAATTCCTGCACAGTTGGTATCTGATAATGGGAAACAGTTTGAGGGGCAGAATATAGAAATGTTACTTAATGCATTCAAGATAAAATGTGGAAAGTCCACTCCTTTGTATCCACAAGCTAATGGGAAAGTAGAAGCAACAAATAAAACAATTGCAGATATATTAAAGAAGAAATTGGAAGGACATCACAGATCATGGTGCGAACAAGTACAAAATGCAGTATGGGCTTATAATACAACTAGAAGAGAAGCTACTGGAATGTCACCTTTTTGTTTAACATACGGAGTTGAAGCGGTGTTACCAACAGAAGTTGTTATTCCGACAACAAAAAGAGAAGCTTGGGAGAAAAATCTTAGTGCGGGTTTAATTTTAAACAAACTTGATGAATTAGAAGAAAGAAGAGAAAAGGCTTTACAATGTATGGAGAATTATCAGCGAAGATTAGCTCGAGAATACAATAAACGTGTCAAAATACGTGAATTTCAACCAGGAGATTTAGTTCTGCGAGAAACACCAATATATCAGCGAGAAAGTGGTGGAAAATTAGCGAAAAAATGGGATGGACCTTACATCATTAAGGAGATAGTTGGAACAGGAGCTTATAGATTAATGGATCCAGAAGGGAGAGATGTTGGTCATAGATTAGACAGACCATGGAACAGGTTGTATTTGAAAAAATATTATCAGTAAGAAGCTTTGAGAAGTTATGAATTCTGAAGAAATAATTGCAGAATTACTCATATCAAAAGAAGATCATGATGTGCGAAATTATCGCAGAGATAACCACAGAACAATGACATAAAAGAAAGGGGCGAACCTTTATGGCGTACACCCTAGTTCGCGAATAAAATTTCGCAAGAGGAAAATGTAAGACCTAAAGTACGTCATATTAGGGGGTACCTGTTACATGGCTCAGGGAAAGGCTACACCGCCACGGAACCTGAGTCATGGAGATTTGGGGTCAATAAGGCCCATCCGGGAGAGGCACCTTGGATTCTCAACTTAAGCATATGACTTAGGTTGGGCGACTAAGGTAATAAGGACTCTCGCAAGGAGTGAAGAATCTGATCAAGGCGCCGAGTGATGAGTGCTAAAAAGTGCATATTTCTATATATTTTTCTTGGTATTTAACTCATCTTTTGTGCATTAATTCTACATTTTATCCCATCTGTGTTTTCGTTGTTTTCAAGAATAAATACTTTTCTTAATTAATTTTGCATTTTTAGGTACTAAATAAAGCATGGTTAACTCACGGAGCGAAAAGAGCAAAGGAACGGCAAAGACTCCCTCTAGGAGGAAGCGAAGAATGATGTTTGCAAGAGCCGGATCAATTAGAAGTGGGCTTGAAGAGGAAGAATTGTTCTTAAAGAAGATATGGGCTTGGCATACCCAAGGCCCAAAACCCTCACCCAAATCCATTTCCTATATCCATACCCGTTTCCGTTTCTAGCCGTCAGATTGGATCATCTCAGCATCCTACGGTCGCAGCATCGCCGTACATCAAAGTCTGAAGCTCCTGTCTAACACTACAACACCTAACTCCATCTGGAGCCGTCAGCTTCGTTGTATCACTTAATCCAACGGTCGCTCATAGCTTGTTTACATCGTGCCGTTCGATTCAATTAGTAAGTGATTATCCAACGGATCTCCTCGCTGCGCATCAACTTCAGATGATTCCGCTCAACACCTTAGCCATCGAACCCATCGACCTAAACCAAACACACCCTTCTTCCCAAACATCGAGTTCTTCTCCTCCACTCCGTCTGCAGAGAAAACTCTGCCATCTCCATCACCACCATCTCTTCCATCACCACCTCGAGCTTCACCATCTCCATTCTCTCGACCAAATCAGAGCCATCACCATCATCCAGCTCCCTAGTATTTCCCTTTCTTGTTCTTAGCATCAACCCTAGGTGCTACAGATAAGAAAGAGAAAAGCTAGGGCATCAGTAGACGCAATTGGGAGCAGTTCGAGTTGAGGAGGAGCAGAGGGAACATCAACAGGGCATGGGTCGAGCAGAATTCACACATGGGTGAGAGAATTTGATTTTCCCCAAATCAATTTAGGGTTTTCAAAATTAGGGTTTTTAGAAATTAGGAATTTAATGTAAGCTATAAATAGAAACTGATGTAGGATGTTAAAACTGTTCTTGGGTCATCCGAGATACCCCTAATTGGGTTAATTTCATGTTTAATTTCAATTTCAATTCCATAATACTATCAGTACATGTTCTTCACTGTTAAATTTTGTTCTTGTGTTCTAAACTTTGTTCTGATGTTATGTTCATGTTCTTGTGTACGTTAATGTTCATGTAATTCCCCTGTTTGACTCACATGTTCTTGTTTTGAGTCTTAATGCTTGACAAACATGAAAACTCCTAACTTCAGCATGTTCTAAATCCACCACTAGGGTGAGAAGAACCTTAAGCCTTGTTGGTTAGCCTTTAGGTTGATTCTTGTAGAACTCAAAATAGTCTAGGCTAGCTAAATTCCTAAAAGCCTCACTGACTTGTGATTAGTGGTGCTGTAA
This sequence comes from Papaver somniferum, assembly GCF_003573695.1. Lineage (NCBI taxonomy): Eukaryota > Viridiplantae > Streptophyta > Magnoliopsida > Ranunculales > Papaveraceae > Papaver > Papaver somniferum. Next base: position 187,010,070 of record NC_039358.1, read on the forward strand.
AAAGACCACTAATGCTAGGGGTTAGTGGTAGTTCTAAGGGATTAACCAGCCATATTAGTTAGAGACCTAGAAACCTAAATGACCTGTGATTGTTTATGCTTTAATCAGATAGGCAATGCTAGGGGTTAATCTAAGGATTTTAGGTTAGATAACTTGCCACATGAATTGCCCTGGCCAAGAGACTAGCTTGAACTAGACCCTCTTGTCCATTAGGGACAAGGATTTATCCCAGGCTAACTAGCTAGGTGAAAGAGAATTCTCATCCATCTCCATACACTTCCATTCCCACTGTTTTCATTTTCTTCACTACTTTTCCACTTTGTTTCCCTGTCACTGCCTTTGGCCCTTGGCCATTGTCTTTGTTTTGTCACATTGTTACTATATCACTACCTCACTGTAAATATATCACCTTCACTGCCTTAGGCTTATTGCCTTTGTTTCATTAGCTCACTGCCACTGCTACACTTAGAGATCTAGCTTAGCTAGGAAAACTTCATAACACCCCAAGTCCCTGTGGATTCGACCCGTACTTGTGCACTCACTGCAACAACACCGTGCACTTGCGGTATCACTGTAGGCATCCATTTATTCATCTTATTTACACATCTATATTCGCCTACCAAGTTTTTGGCGCCGTTGCCGGGGACTTGGCATTGCGTGGTTGCTGTTTTTCCTTGCTTTCTTTTGCTGCTATTCACTTGCATATCTTGCATTTAGTATAATCATTTAGTGTAAGCATTTATCTCATCATAACTTGCATTTTCATCTTTGCATCATTTTCCCTTGCTGTTCTTGTTGTTCTTGACAGTGTCTGTTGAGCTTTCCAGGTGCTCCTGTTGCTGTGATGTTGTGACTCTGTTTTGCTTGGATGAGCCCTTGCTGTTGCTGCTGATTGAGTTGCAGCTGGGCCTGCCACTTGCTGCTACTTTCTTCCTCTTCCCTGTGCTGCTGGCCTGTGCAGCTTGCTTCTGTGCTGAACCTGTAGAGCTGTTGCTGCCAAGCCTGCAACATTTCCCCTGTTCAGCTACTGCTTATGGTGCTGCTGAACTTGTGGTGTTGCTGAGCTGCTTCTCCTGCTGCTACCTCCTGCTGGAGCTGCTGTTGCTGTGATCCAAAGCCCAACTGGGCTTTTGCAACCAAACTGAGCAGCTGGGCTGTGCTTAAGCAAGTAAGCCTAAACCCATTAAGAGAACCCAACCTGTGGGCTTCCATTTTTAATTTGTGGGCTTGTAATAATTTTTTCCATTTTTTTTGTTGGGCTTGTAATTTAAGTTAACTTTTGGGTGTGTATTTGAGCTTAACTGTGGGATTGTCCCTATCAAAATTTTGGGTTTCAAAAACCCAACAAACAACCTAAACAAGTTTAACTGAACCTACCAACTTAGCTGGGCTTCGTTAGTTTCTGGGCTTGCTGAAGTCGTTAGTGGTCCGTGTACCCAAACTCTAGGCCGAAAGTTGGGCTCTGTTTCACAACAATTTTTCCAAAACCCAACAGTGGGCTTGGCCTTTTATCCCATAAAACCAAAGTTTTCAAAACCCAATAAACCAAAGTGTTTTCTTTTCCCATTAAGTCCAAATTTTCTAAAACCCATTAAAAACCAAATTTCTTTTTCAAACCCGACAAAACCAAATGTTACCCATAAAAACCAAATTTTTCCCAAAAATCCAAACCCATTAAAAACCAAATTTTGGGCTTTGTAACATAGTTACTTAGCTTTTGATCCCAATCATGTCTAGATCTTGGTCTACAGTTGGGGAATACAACAAATCCCTTAGAGAACTTGCGTATGGACATACTCCACGTTATGAACCTCCCATAGACCATGATGTCAATAGTCATAGGAATTATAATGGACATTTTCAGAGTCCCGAGCCTCAATACATGAACCCTAATGACTATTCACACATGCATCATTCATCACAACGTGAAAATGAACATTTTGCTAGTGCCTCACTCACACAATCATCACTGATCGATCAATTAGAAGCTCGAATCGCAGATTTAGAAATGCAATCACATGAGGAATCTGTCACATCTAATTTTCTTAGGCAACCTGAAATCTATGCATGTCCCGCATGTGGTAGTTTAGACCACCCTGTTGAGAATTGTCATATTTTGCATAATTTTAGGCAATCTAGAAAAAATCCAAGGTATGAAATGCCCATAAATTGTGAGAATGGTAGTCATTGGGACCATAATCAATCCTTTGAGGGTTGCGATCAATATTTTGTAAACCCTAATGACCATGCACGCATGTACCATTCACCACAATTTGAACATGAAGAATTTTGTACTCCCATGAATTTAGACTCCACCACAGAAGCTTTAAGACTCAGTAAGCAAAACTTTGATAGATCTACATCACGAATTCATGCATATTTAGATCATATTTTGCTTCACCTACAAAAGGAGGAAATTCATGAGGAAATGTATGTTGTCCCTAATGAAGTTTCTAGTCCCATTCATGTAAATGATGTTGAATATGAACCTAATTTAGAGGAACATGAATCGACTAATGACACCACCACTGTTAATGAGGACCAATATGCATGCTACCATGATGATGATTATGATGATATGTTAGAAGAACATGAAAATATTGTGGAACCTGTTGGTTCAATAACATATGGCTTCTCGCCCTCGACCTTCATGAATGTTGTTTTTTCTAATACTCATTGTAATTCATATGATTTTGATATTGACATGGGATTCGTACAATTATTCTGCGAAGATGAGCATGACATAGGAATGGTTGAATCTTCTGTAGACACTAATGCTAATATGCATGAAAATATATTTGATGTGTCTGATTCTCTACCTAGGTCACATTGTGATATTTCTCCTGATTTGCCGATGCATGAGAATAAATTTGTTGATGATGTTGATGACTCTGATTGTGATCTTGCCAATTTGTTTGATGATTGTGAGCATGTTGTGACACGTGTAGAAGACTTAAGAGATGTTGATGTGATTAGTAATGATGTGCCTATCGTCCTACATAAGTCACAATCTGATGGCCTTCCACCCAACCTAGATTTGGTTTGTACCCATATTTTCAAACCGACTTTTCTGAGAGTCCCTAATCTAGGTTTGGAACTGTGTGCTTCCCAAGTCCTTTTGTACTATTTTGTATCTAATTATAATATCTTTGAGGAGCCACAGTTGGAATTAGCATGTTTGCCCGTCCCTAGCAAAGTTCATTTCGAGCTAGACCTTGTGCATGATGAACCCCCAAAACTGCGAGATTTTGTTTCCAAAATTTTATCCGTTGAAAAATCCAGGTTTGGGGGTAGCTCATTTTGTTTCACAGTTTCACTTGCGTTTCTTTCCTGTTATATTTGTGTGAAGCTGTTGAAACCTCTACACTTTGTCTTTTGGGTTGATCCTCAACTCTTTAGATTGTTAGTGTATGGTGAATTTTTGTATATAATCCAGTAGATAAAATTTCTTAAAAACCTTTTTGTTCCTTTTGTATATATTTTGCTAATCCAATATGATCTCGGCTGACATATGTTGGATTCTTTCCTTGAATAACGGAGTTCTAATATTGCTTTCGCCGAAATCGGGTATTCTCTTTCCTTTTTCTCTACTCAACATGATCCTCTTCATATGTTGTATTATAATTTTGTTCATATTTTGAAACATTTAGGACAATGTTTAGTTTAGGTTTGGGGGTGAAAAGTAGATACTTTGATAATATGCCATAATTGAAAACAAGAACTCCTTCTTTTTGAAAAAAATGAAAAAAAACGAAAAATCAAAATAAAAAATAAAAAATTGAAAAAAACATAAAAATGGAGCTCATTTACCTTGAAATGTTGACTCTTGTGCAAATATGTAATTATAAGGATTCTTAGTCTAGATATTTAGGCACCCCTGATTCTAGCACAATTCACATAGTGATAAGAAACTTGCACGCGCACGATCTACCAATACATGTATAGCCTCATCCTTGAGGTGTTCTATCGGAAGTTTTAGTTGCCAATCACTTTAGAATACTGAACGAAACTTTACTATCTTGTTCTTTGGTTGGTTGGGATAGAAGGTGGAGGTTACATTAAGAAAGACAACCATCGAATTTAACTGGGTGCATCAAAAAGGGCTACCTCTTGCAAAGTGTCATGTAATCTTTTGTTTCCTTTTGTATATGTATCAAAAGTGTTTCCTCTTCAAAAAAAAAAAAATAAAAAAAATAAAACGATGTATATATTCAGAAAAAAAATAAATTAATATCAGAAAAATACAAAAAAATCAAGTATTTATCAATTCCATCCTCTCTTGTTCCAAAAATAAAAGAGAGTAGTCAATGTAAATAAGAGTCATGTAAAGAGTCATATTTTGTTGTTTCATTGTAATAAGAAAGGAGGGTGTATGCCATTGATGTACAACGCGAGAAATTGTGAAATACCTCCAACTCATTCACAATTCTCGTAAAGTCCGGACAGCTAGCTAGATTTCGACCTCGGTTCTTAGCCTGAGAAACTATCTCTTGGTGATTAGTAGTCATAACATCCGATCTTTCTTTACACATGTGTAGATACACTTTACACTCTTATCACATGTCTTTATTTGTTATCAGTGCTAAGATTGTGCCTTTGATAGCTAGATTGACATCTCCATTTTGCTGTGAGCTTAAACTGTCTTGCACATGTCACATTTCATGGAATCTGAGCTTATATTTTGGCCTAGAACTTTGTAGGTACGTTCTAAGCAAACCTTCACGAGACTTCAGTCGTCCACTAGGGACACTTAGTGGTTTAAAAGGCTTAGTGCATACGCTAAATGCATTCGAGAGACCAGCGACAGTGGTATAGGTAGGATTTCCTTAGCTTTGTTTTACTTGAGGACAAGTAAAATTCAGGTTGGGGGTATTTGATGAGTGCTAAAAAGTGCATATTTCTATATATTTTTCTTGGCATTTAACTCATCTTTTGTGCATTAATTCTACATTTTATCCCATATTCTGTGTTTTCGTTGTTTTTAAGAATAAATACTTTTCTTAATTAATTTTGCATTTTTAGGTACTAAATAAAGCCTGGTTAACTCACGGAGCGAAAAGAGCAAAGGAACGGCAAAGACTCCCTCTAGGAGGAAGCGAAGAATGATGTTTGCAAGAGCCGGATCAATTAGAAGTGGGCTTGAAGAGGAAGAATTGTTCTTAAAGAAGATATGGGCTTGGCATACCCAAGGCCCAAAACCCTCACCCAAATCCATTTCCTATATCCATACCCGTTTTCCTTTCTATCCGTCAGATTGGATCATCTCAGCATCCTACGGTCGCAGCATCGCCGTACATCAAAGTCTGAAGCTCCTGTCTAACACTACAACACCTAACTCCATCTGGAGCCGTCAGCTTCGTTGTATCACTTAATCCAACGGTCGCTCAGAGCTTGTTTACATCGTTCCGTTCGATTCAATTGGTAAGTGATTATCCAACGGATCTCCTCGCTGCGCATCAACTTCAGATGATTCCGCTCAACACCTTAGCCATCGAACCCATCGACCTAAACCAAACACACCCTTCTTCCCAAACATCGAGTTCTTCTCCTCCACTCCGTCTGCAGAGAAAACTCTGCCATCTCCATCACCACCATCTCTTCCATCACCACCTCGAGCTTCACCATCTCCATTCTCTCGACCAAATCAGAGCCATCACCATCATCCAGCTCCCTAGTATTTCCCTTTCTTGTTCTTAGCATCAACCCTAGGTGCTACAGATAAGAAAGAGAAAAGCTAGGGCATCAGTAGACGCAATTGGGAGCAGTTCGAGTTGAGGATGAGCAGAGGGAACAGCAACAGGGCATGGGTCGAGCAGAATTCACACATGGGTGAGAGAATTTGATTTTCCCCAAATCAATTTAGGGTTTTCAAAATTAGGGTTTTAGAAATTAGGAATTTGATGTAAGCTATAAATAGAAACTGATGTAGGATGTTAAAACTGTTCTTGGGTCATCCGAGATACCCCCTAATTGGGTTAATTTCATGTTTAATTTCAATTTCAATTCCATAATACTATCAGTACATGTTCTTCACTGTTAAATTTTTTTCTTGTGTTCTAAACTTTGTTCTGATGTTATGTTCATGTTCTTGTGTACGTTAATGTTCATGTAATTCCCCTGTTTGACTCACATGTTCTTGTTTTGAGTCTTAATGCTTGACAAACATGAAACTCCTAACTTCAGCATGTTCTAAATCCACCACTAGGGTGAGAAGACCCTTAAGCCTTGTTGGTTAGCCTTTAGGTTGATTCTTGTAGAACTCAAAATAGTCTAGGCTAGCTAAATTCCTAAAAGCCTCACTGACTTGTGATTAGTGGTGCTGTAAAAAGACCACTAATGCTAGGGGTTAGTGGTAGTTCTAAGGGATTAACCATCCATATTAGTTAGAGACCTAGAAACCTAAATGACCTGTGATTGTTTATGCTTTAATCAGATAGGCAATGCTAGGGGTTAATCTAAGGATTTTAGGTTAGATAACTTGCCACATGAATTTCCCTGGCCAAGAGACTAGCTTGAACTAGACCCTCTTGTCCATTAGGGACAAGGATTTATCCCAGGCTAACTAGCTAGGTGAAAGAGAATTCTCATCCATCTCCATACACTTCCATTCCCACTGTTTTCATTTTCTTCACTACTTTTCCACTTTGTTTCCCTGTCACTGCCTTTGGCCCTTGGCCATTGTCTTTGTTTTGTCACATTGTTACTATATCACTACCTCACTGTAAATATATCACCTTCACTGCCTTAGGCTTATGTCCTTTGTTTCATTAGCTCACTGCCACTGCTACACTTAGAGATCTAGCTTAGCTAGGAAAACTTCATAACACCCCAAGTCCCTGTGGATTCGACTCGTACTTGTGCACTCACTGCAACAACACCGTGCACTTGCGGTATCACTGTAGGCATCCATTTATTCATCTTATTTACACATCTATATTCGCCTACCACCGAGGTACACGGTTGAGTCAAGGGTGTCGGGGGCGTTTGAAGCGTCCTTGCCATTCTTGACAAGTCTTGGCTTATACTGCACTCGGCCTGAAGAAAACCCCACTTAGGTTGCAGTCTCGTAACCATAAGCCCTATAGGCAAAAGGGATAAGAGGCTGCGAAAACAACTGGTTGTTGTTAAGACTGGATGGGAGGAGCTATCCTTGTATGGTAGAAGTACGCCTCCTTGAAGGGGCAACCAGGGGGGAGATAAGGGCGGAACCCTCCATTAGGGAGCTGATAAGTGTCTTAAGACGCAAATGTCATGAGGCTTTTTATTCGCAAGGATATTAAGGCTTGTCATATTTGTGCAACAATCCTGAAGAGGCAATAATACAAAATAAAAAGATAAGACGAGATCAATGGGTTTTCGCATGAAAGTGCGAAGACGTCCTGCGATTTCGTCGCAAGACGGCAATGTCATGGGGCTTTATTTTCGCAAGAATATTTAGGCTTGTCATATTGTCGCAACATTCCTGAAGAGGCCATAATACAAAAGAAAAGGTTAAGACAAGATCAATGGGTTTCTGTATGAAAGTACAAGGACGTCCTGCGATTTTGTCGCAATGACAAGAGATGGCATAATAAGACCTTTAATTAGGAAGGCAAAATAAGACCATATGATAAAACAAATTAATGATAAGCATTCATAAAAAATTATTTTTTGCAAGAAAGATAATGAGAGGCAAGTATGGGAATCGATACACAAGAAGCATTATATTTCTTATCAACAAAATATTAAAAGGAAAAGTTGACTTCAAAGTTATTGAAAAATGTAACTCTCAAAAGTGATAAAAATAAGACAGTTCAAGAAAACAAAGCTAGATAAGAATCTCAAGCTTCAATACTAATATCAGTAGCAGGAGATGACAGAAACTCTTCGCCAACATTCTCGCAAGCTTCTCGTTCATTTCGGCTTTGATCTTCGCCATGACTAGCATTTTGATTATCGCCAGCAATTACTTCTTCAGGAGAAATTTCTTTCTCATTCTGATTAACACCAGCAGACACTTCTTTATAAGGAACCTCTTCTTCATCTTCCAGGAAATTATCTTCCACACCCCTTTCGTAATCATAATCACTATCAGCAGGACGAGGAACTTCATCATCATCTACTTCTAGAGGATCAATTGATGTAGGAGGAAGAGAGTTGGACAGTAAGATGTCATTTACAAGGACTTAAGCTCGGAGATGAACTTGGCGAAGAAGTGCTCTTTGATGATTCCTATCTTGAATATCTTTAAAATAAGTAAGATAATCAAGTCTTCTTTCTGCTCGGTCGCGAGAACCAGTAAGGGTAGAGACGAGCAAGGCATTCTCTTTGAGAATTTTAGCATATTTACCTCCAAATCAGAAATAGAAGAATGAAGATTCTTCTCAGACTCTGCGAAAAATAGAATACAAAATTTTGTTAAGATAAGGAATCCAGAGAGATATGACAAAGAAAAGATAATTAAGGAAGACAAACTATTATGACTACCTTCCTTTTGCGAAATAAGGTGTTGAATCAAGGATAAACAACTATTATCTCAATGGTCCATTGCGTCATCAAATTTATCTCCAACTAAACCTTTAAGTCGAGACTGAAGATTTTTCTCTTTAGAAACAAGGAAGGCATTTTTCTTCGCAAGAGAAGAATAAGATTCTTCTAATTTGGAATATTGTTCTTTAAGTTGATTTGCCTTCACACTTAAAGTTATTCTACCTTGAGTGAGTGTATCTCTTTCAGCGATAGATGATTCTGTTACTTCTTTAAGTTCATTTCTCAAAGAGCGAAGAGATTTCTCTTGGTCAGCACATACTTTTTGGAGAGTACTAAGTTGTTGCGAAGATATCGCCATCTTGTTTAAATAAGTTCACTTCTCTTGAGATAAGGTTTTATTCTCATCTGATAAAGTTTCCATCCCTAAATTAGCTTTGGTTAAAGAATAAGAAAGACGAGATACTTCATTACTTAATAGATCTTGTCTTTGAACTAATTGGGTATTTTCATTGGTAAGATTATTTATTTGATCAAGAGAATATGAATAGAGGTTATCTAATTGGTTATATTGATCCATCAAGACTTCTTTATCAACACGGGATTCTTCAACAACAGATTCAAATTGATATCTCTCCATTATTCGTTTCTGATTTAATGTTTAACATGCGAAAGGGGGATTTAAAGGATAATTAAACATGGGAAGGATAAAACCATCGAAAAGGAAAATTAAAGACATAGATAAGGAAATCATACCTCTTAATTCATCATTCTTCTTGCGAAGATTGTCACGATCCAGCAAAACATTCTGAAGTTTCTGATTTTCAAGACGAAGAGCATTATATTCTTTTTCTAAAGCTATCTGTGAAGCAGCTTTGTCAGAACCCAAATGCTTGCTCAGAATTTCGCAAACATTAGACTTGATGGGATCAGTAGAAGACTTCCTTCCATCATCCAAAATCTCAGATAAAACCTTGAAAGCAATATTTATCCCTTCCACGGTTTCTTTCGACAGAGGAAGAGACTTGGGTAGAGAACTAGTAGAGATAGAAGGTTGAGAAACATTCTCAATGGGAAGAGAAGAGGTTTCATTCGCAGAAGGATCCACAAGGAAAATTTCAATCGTAGAAAGATCAACTGGAGAAATGAAATCAGAGGCAGCATTTTCGCGAGTTGGAGATAAAGGTTTATCTTGCGAAGATGTCGCAGGATATTTGGAAGAAATGAAATCAGAGGCAGCATCTTCACGAATTGGAGATAAAGGTTTATCTTGCGAAGATGTCGCAGGAGATTTGGAAGAAATGGGTAGGTGGAAGGGAACAGAAGTTGGAACAGTCTTGAGGTGGCGAGATTTCTTGTGAGGTTTATGAAGATCTTTATCACCCTGCGAATTACAATCTAGATAAGAAACAGAGGCAACAATATTGCTATTAGAAAAAGATAGTGTTTCTTACTACCTTCTCATTCGTAGACTTTCTTTTATGTGCGACAACCTTATGCTGTGATTTGGGATTGTTAGGGTTCTGAACTGTAAATTTAGTGTTGGAGCCGCTTTTGCTGAAATAACAAGAATATGAGAATCACATAAACAACATCAAATAAGGCAATAAACAAGATTAATTTCAAATATATCAATTTCAGCAAAACTCATAAGGAAGAAAAGATAAGACTAACCTTGATGAATCCATGAAAAATGATAGCAAGGAGATTGTATCGAGGAAGATCACGAACTATGAAGATCTAGTTTGAAGATGAAGAAGAAATTAAAAAGATTGAAGAGGAAAGAAGAAAAGTTGCAATAATAGAATTTGCAGAAGAACGATGAAGTTGCAGAGAGAATAAAAGGAAAGAAGAAGAGAGTGAAAAGAAATATATATAGAGGGAATTTTCCTCGAGAAAATAAACACGGTTAATACGGAAAGATTTAAGCGGTTAAAAAGTAACGGTTACAAAAGACGTGTCGAGAAATAAGTGGAAGAAAGAATACGTGTGATAAATGCAGAATATGAGAAGATAAGCAGTTGCGACATTTCTCACATCATTCTCTACTTTAGAGAAGATATGAGAAGAGGCAAGATGTAGGATCAGAATCTCGCAACAATTATGTCTCAGCGAAATTATCAATGGTACAACACAATAGCGTCGCAGAATAATTTCAGAAACGACGTCAGCAAGGAACATAAGAAAGATGTGATAGTCTTGCGAAAATTAGAGAGCTTGCGAAGTTAACATTTGTAAGGTTGCGAGAATGTCGCAAACCATATCCGAAAATAAAGGACAGATTAGCTGTCATCCACTATGTATTTCCTTATAAATAGTCATTCGAGTTGTAAAGAAGAGAGAGATCTTTTTTGAGTAAGAAACAAGTAAATAAGAGAGAGAAAGTTCAGAACAGAGATCATTCTTGACTTCTTTATCTTTCTTGCAAGAACATTCAAAATTAATCAATAAAATTAAGAGTGTAAACCTAAAAATGAGCTGATCAACAATGAAATCATATGAGGGGTGTAGTGTAGGAATTCCTGCAACTACATCCATTCTTTCAGATTTTGATATTTCTAGGCCCCATACTTTTAATTTTAGGGCTTCATTTTAAAAAATTCTCATTAGATAAGGTCACCCGATTTGTTTAATACCAATATTACCCTTCGGGATATAATGTGAGTAATAGAAGCTGAACCAAATCATTTGTAAAATTTTCTCTTTCCGTTACAAAGCTCCGGAGACTGAAGATCAGAGAAACTGCAGAGAAACATCAATAGAAACGAATCGAAAAGTAAGCTTAATCTTTCCATATGCTTTTTAGTTCGATGTCGAATAGATTTCAAAGTTTCTGAGGTTTGATTTTAAAGGATTTGAAAAAAATAATATGAAAATTAATCTCGATTTTCTTTATCTGATCCCTGATCAGATTTTAGATCTTCAATCATGAGAAATATGAGCATCATTACGTAGATAAGTATCACCTTATCTTATTTAGAGATTTTAGCTAATTGATTTCAGAAACAAATTTCAGAAAATGATGTTAGGGATTTCAAAACCTAAATCTCCGTATTCTTTTCAATTAACTTTATCCTAATCGAAACCGAAGCATGGATATACGATCGTCTACCTACTCTGTTGTTTTGGTTTGGATTTTGTTTTTGAAGAATTTTGAACAAAAATTCCAGATCTGTTCTTCGTCAAAATCGTAATAAATCTTAATTTATAGCTACGATGTAAAAACTGATTTGAGATTCAATATCAACGAATTATCGTCTCTGTTACCCATAGATTTGATTTGAATTTCATCCACTCTTAATTTTTGAGTTCATATGAACTGGTCTGGTGGTGTTGGTGGTGCTGGTGCAGGTTCTATAGGAGGATGAGGAGGCAACGGTGGTATTGGAGCAGGTTTGGAGGAGGATTTTGAAATCAGTGATGGTGTTTTTCAGAATTGATAAATGTTTAGGCTTGATTTAATGAATTGATAAACTTTAGATGAATGTTTAGGCTTGATTTAATGAATGTCAGAGTTGATCTGCAACTGCAGTTGAGTTGATCTGGTGTTGAGTGTTCGAATTGAGAGGTTTTGCTTGAATTTATAGGAATTAACTTCCTAAGAATCTTATCTGACAAAATTATGCAACTCAACCTTCAGATTCAGTATATGTCATATGTTCTGTACTTTAGATCTAGTAGCTTCAGTGCAATTTGTTACATATAATGCCATCTTATTTCTATGGTCTAGACTCGAGTAATCTACTGAAGTGTCATGTACATTCAATGGTTCAGTTTGTGGTCTATACTATTTTCAGTATATGCCACATGTTTGGCTCTCTTGGATTTAAGGATTCTCTTATTGAGCTTTGCAGTTCCTTGAGAGTTTCTGATTTCAATTTTTCTCTAAACTTATCTTGCTTCTTACTAGTGCACTACCTCATATTGTAGGAAGGGATCATTTGATTAATGTCATTTCAAAATGTGGATGAAAATGGGCAGAAATTTGAAGGTCATGTGGATATTCCATTGAAGGAGGACAACATTCCTGTAAATTCTTATGAGCATGCGAGTAGTAAAGCTAATAGCAGCTTCACGCTGCCAACTTATGACATTCCAGAATCAAAGAAACTGCATTCAAAGATGCCTTCATTTTCTGACTTTATTCTTATAGTGAACACTCAGAACTTTCATAAAGAAATGCTTATATCAAGGAGAAATTCATACCAGAAGATCCTTGTAATGGAGAAGAGAGGAGTCCAAGTTATTGAGCGCGAGATCGATTATCCCGTGGATCTTATTCTCAGTGCTGCAATGTGCTTAGTATGGTATGACTGCAAAAGCATTGGAAACAAAGCAATAAATACAACTGAAGCTTCGTCATTTGTGCCTCTATATGTTGAAAATATTGCAACAAATTTTTTTGACATCCCTGAGTTTTGCTTTCAGCGACCGTGCTCTACTAATCTGTGTTTCTGCCTTAAGGGGTTTTGCTCTAGAAGCTGAGGACTTGCCGGAGTTTAATCAGGTTGGTTACGGTTTTCTTTTGTAAGTTATCTGACTTTTTTTGGATGTGGAACTATTAGTTACACATGCTAATTAGATGTGTAACTATTAGTTACACATGCTAAATGGTTGTGTAGATACGAGTTACACATGCTAATTAGATGTGTAACTTATAGATACACGTTCTAATTGAATTACTAGTTAGTTAGATGTGTAACTACTAGTTTACTTTGTTAGTTACATGTGTAACTATTAGTTAGTTAGATGTGTAACTTATAGATACACATTCTAATTGGAGCAGCAATGGTTGAGGCAATGGGGGAGCAGCAATGATTGAGGCCCTGGCATCTAAAATCACAGCTTGGGAGAATGAAAGACGTGTCGAGTTTACTTATGATGGCGTAAGCCCTTCCCTCTTTCCCTTTCAAATCTTCCCATTCTTTAGTTTTGAAACACCAATCAGGGCCAAGAGCAATTTCCTTCATTATTTGAGATTGTTGCAAATCTCAAAAATCTATCTGATGTGACTGGTTTTTATTTTCCATCAGACTAAGGCACTTTCTTCTTTTGCTCTGATATACAGATTCGACTTCTTTTGCTCTGATATGCATGTGTAACTGCGGCATACACAAACTTTATGGATGTGTAACTGTTGATTACACATTCATATTGCATGTGTAACTATTGCATACACATGCCATATGCATGTGTAACTATTGCATACACATCTATTTTTGTAGTCACCGAGATTTGAAGGTTCCACCAATTTCCCTTCAGTTTCAGTGTTTGGAGTTTTAGACCATTTTTGTTTCTTATGTTGTGTTGCTAGTGAATTTATTTGGTATACGTATTCATGGATTTTTTCAGCCTGAAAATTTGCTTTTAGATTCATATGGTATGGAACTTTGAATGTGTAACTCTCAACTACACTAGTCATTTCATGTGTAACTGCTAGTTGTACTAACAAGATGCATGTGTAACTGCTAGTTCATTGCTATCGACATTAAGCAATATTTGTTTTTCTCATAAACATTGAACAATATTTGTTTGCATTTTTGTGTTGCCATTGGTTCATATGTCTGTTCATTGCTATCGATATTAAGCATTCTTATGGACTATTTTTTGTTGTTCTCCTAAATATTAAACAGTATTCTTTCGCATTTTTTTTGACACTGGTTTATGTTTTTTTTTTATATATTTTAGGTTTCTGATAACTTCACAAAAGTTAATTGCTTATTTGTGGTATTGGTCTCGCTGGAACTGGAGTTGACGCTGGAATACACAAGTCAAATGCATGTGTAACTCTCGGTTACACTAGATAGATGCATATGTAACTCTCAATTACACTAGACAGATGCATGTGTAACTTCTAGTTACACATGCTAAGAAATTATTGTAAATTAGTATTAAAGTAATACATGCCTTTTTTTTGTATGTGTTTTTTTTATGTCTATTTTTTTGTACTTTAATAACTTTGGGCCTAGATTTAATAATTTTGGGCTTAAATTTAAACTTTATTTAATTTGGGGCTTGACAATATATAAAAGGGCATGGATGTCTTTTAATAACTCGGAGCCTAAATATAAACTTCTTTTAATTAAGGGCCTCATATTATGGGTTATCCATGGGTTGGGCTTTAGCATAATCTTCCCAAATATGAAATAAGAGAGGACGGGCACATCCTGACCACGCTGCCAGATTCCATGCACCTTCTCATATACGACGACGTCTCCATACGCTTATGAGTATACACGTCGGAATCATTATCACTCTCAACCACAGGAGCGGGACTGGGGACGTTGATAAATCCTTTGCTCTTCAGCCACTTTTTTTTTTTGTAACTGAAAAGATTGAATTGAAGATTAAATAGAGTTTACATTGTTTGCATCCTCTTGAATCTGATAGATAATTTCATCAGGAGGAGCTAAAGACCAAACACCACTAATAAATTGAGTTCTAGCTAACTTTGGAAGAGAATCTGCTACTTTATTTTTCTCTTTAGGCACATAAGAGCATTGCCAAGAGGGATGAATACTTAATAAGTTTTTGATGTCTAGAATTAAATTGTGTAATCTCCAATCAATATCAAGATCGCCTTTTTAAAACTGCGTCCACTACAAGCCTTGCTCCAACTCAAAAATCACTTTTTCCAGCTTCTTCTGTAATGCCCATTGCATTGCCTCCCATAAAGCTTTGCACTCCGCTTGCTCTGGACTAGTCGCAGTCGTTAAATAGATGCACTCTGATCCATGATGCGCACCTGCAAAATCTCGACAAATTAGTCCTACGCCTCCAGTATTATTTTCTGAAATAAAAGAACCATCAGAATTAATTTTAAGATAGCCAGGTGAAGGTGGTTGCCAATGGATGTTAATCTTTTTCTGAGATGTAAGGAGTCTATTTTATAATCTAAAACGACAAATTCTCTTCTGCATCTCTGAATTATGATCTCAGGTGAAAAAGATACGCCTTTGAAAACCTTGTCACATCTGGTATTCCATAAACACCAAGCTATGATTCCTATCTTGCAGAGATCAGTTTCTTGAATCTGTCCTTCTATGAGTTTATCAAACCATCCACAAAGCCATTCAGATAACATGCTTCCCTGAGCAATGTGCAAACCCATTACTGCAAACCAGACTGCCTTAGAAATGGGACAGTCAAGCTCTTCAGCCATTCATATGCATCATCATCGTTGTCACGCATGACCATTCCAACGAAGCCAGATACTTTGGAGTTAGTTCCTATCATAACCCCCTTCCTCTTTTTCTGAGCAGCGACTAGCAACAAGGACATCAACATCCTCACCTTCAGAGTTATCTTCTTCGTCGGCATCACGCTTCTCTTCATCATCCTTAGCTTCCAGCTTCCAATCATCAGTGGGAGATAAGAAGTTGAAATCATGTAGGGCTGCCAATGGATCTGGGTCCTTCCGGGTATCATAGGATCCGAAACCATACCCCTATTATTTGACTCGGTTACGAGTCCTAACGGTTCCGGGTCCGGTTCCCAATTTTATGACTCAGAACCGGAACCGATAAAAATAACGGGTAACTGTCGGGTCCCGGTGTTTATCGGGTATTATAAGATATTTACACAAAAGACGCTTCTGAGATAGGATTCAGTGATCAAAGCATAAATAAACAACATTTTCAGAACAACTAAACGCTAGTCTTTTCTTCCCCATAGCTATGAACGCCGCCATCAACCAGAAACAACCAACTCCTTCCATCTTCAACATCAGATGAGAGATTAGTCCTCCTCACATTCAAATCTAAAGCACTTTTAGATTTTGTTTTGATAAATTAAGCCCCAATTGCTAAGAGCCACTACTGTTAGAATTAATTACAGAACCTAAAGTTCACATGAATTGCCACAAATTCATAAATTAACAACAGCATTACCAACATGTTCTTGTCATTTGTAAACATTAGATCCCGTCCTTATCTCCAACACATGTAGACAGAAAAGAAAGTAGCTAAATAATCTAGCCTATCAGAATCAGATCGTCATACTATAGAAAGTTATACATTAAAAAATTAAAACCCATAATCAAGATCATGATTTGCAATAATGCAACCTAAAAATTCAACCAACATTTTTTAGATCCACAGAGAAGTTCTTTTTAGATCCACGGAGAAATTCCAGAAATAAAGCGTATAAAAATAAAATAGATATAGTGAAGATAAATTGATTACGGTATGAGCTTGGAGGAAAGATTGATTATAACTCATAAGATACAGTGAGATTATTATGAAACAGAAAGGGATATGTTTCTGAGACTAGGAGAGATATGTTTTTGAGATTTCATGTATAACATATGTAGACGGCGTACCAGGGATATTTCTAAGGTTTTATACATTTTGTCGGGTACCCGAGAACCGCGGGTACCCGTCGGGTAGACACGAAAAATACCCGATTAGTATCGGGTCCTTATCGGGTATAAAACTGTTAATGGGTCAAATATAATTACCCGGAACCGGACCCGAATTAGCCGTGACCGGGTAAATGGGTACCCATTTATAGCCCTAAAATCATGTGGTACTCCCATGACTACCGTCCTCTCCGATTGAGAACCAGATTCTCCGGCAAGAAATTTTTTGCCGAATGAGAACTCAACGCCTGACACTTGGAAATCTTCTATCGAAAGGTTCAAAGGCTGAGAACCACTATCGACGTTCATTGGATGGGAAACATCTTCGCCCGCTGGCTGAGAAGTTGATCGTTTAGCATCAACATTTGTAAACACTTCAGCAGGCTTATCCCGACCCCCAAGATCCCTCTCTTCCTCCATTTCAGAAATCGGATCTGGCGTAGTTTCAATTCGCTCCTCATCGTTCTCTTCATCATCGGAATCTCTGCCTTCTTCGTCATCAATAATAATAGGGTTGTTAACCTCTTGCGCTTCGGTATCCTCACCCTCAACGGTTGAGGATTCACGAGAAGTTATCCTCAGTTTTTTCGGGGGCTGCAAAAGTCGAACATCAAGTTATGGTCTGAGGGGCAATATACGTAGATATTCAAATAGCAAGAAAATATCAAATCAAACCATACCTTGCAGTAGATTAAGCAGATTTTCTCTTTAAAGGAAGCACAAACTCAGAACTTTCTTATTCTCCTTCCTCCTGAATACCAAAGAAAAGTAAGGAACGATGGGGAATAAAAATGATATTAAAAGGAACGAGGATACCTCAGCAATTTCAGCAGCCGAGTAATCAACCGAAGCCAGTAAAGTTCAGCTCTCAGGGAACATAGATACCATAGCGTTCAGGTGGATCAGTTCGACCTAAAGTTTCATCCTTAGGTGCCCAACCATAAGTCCAAGGTCCAATAATGTTTAGTGGTGTGCGATGCCACTTATGATCATGATCACCGCGAAGGCGCTCCTTAGGAGGAAAGGCCTTCGGTTTATAGGCAAGTTCTCCGTACCAGTAACATGCTTCGGTTTAGTATCATTCACTTCACTTAAAATACGAACCACCCGGCTTAGCTTTGATTGAACGAAGCCCAACACTTCATTTCTTATGGTTATTCACATAGTCAGCGTAGGTGGGGTAGAAGTTATCCGGAGTATATCAATCTCGTTGTTGAGGATCATGGACGTAGCGTTTCATCGTAGTCTGAGCTTTACTGCGAAGATAACTCTCGTGAAAGCATTGCCATAAATTCTCATTATATAGAACACCAACAGTGGTCAATAAACGATCGTGACTGTAATTATAACCCTGTATCATCTCAAGAGTGGGATCATCACCCTCCCCGTAGAAACGAACTTCAAACTTCTCGAGACCATGGTTCTTCTTGAAAGCCTCGAGATCAATGTTCTTATAGCTGTGATTTTCACAAGAACCTCGTTTCTTCTTCTGCTGCGCTGCTGATGTAGATTGCTTTTTTTCAAAACCTTGTCCAAAGATTCAACATTAATCGAAGCTGAACAGCTCTTTGGTGTCAGATTATTAGCCGAAGACCTCATCGGGGCATCAGCCTTACTAGGAGCAATGGTTCTTAAAGGACGAAAATTCACTGGTTCGGTTTGCTGAGAAGATTTTGTAAATGGTTGAGATTAGGCATACCATGACCCTTTGGCACCAATATCCACCTTCAGAGCAATTCCTTGCGGCGGGCTCACTATAGGAGATCGCTGAAGAGAAGACTCAGGATAACGACGAAGTGAATGAGAGGCAGACCGTCGTAGCAGGATGATACTTCTGAAGCATCATTCATCAACGTTATGGGCAGGAAGACCAAGAAAGTTGTTAACAGCTGTATTAAAGGGGGATCCACACGAAAACCCTATAAATACCCAACTCCACCAAATGACAAGGGATTAGCAAATTCGGACTGACAAGAAGTATTCTAGGAGAAAGAAAGTAAGTATTGGGTATGAGCAACCTTCGTGTAATCTTATCTTTCCCTCCGATCAATGTCATTCGACTTATCTTTGTAGTTACCTTAAACTCGTAGTGAAAATCTAAACTCGTAGTGGAAATCTCTCAAAACCCCCGTAGATGTAGGTTTTCGTGCTGAATCACTTAAATTACTGCGTTATTTACATTTCTGCACTTATATTATGCTTGTTTATCATAACATGATTTATTCTTATTCATGCCGATGATATGTGCGCATTCGTATGTCATCGAAACCATCTACTAGTTACTGGATTATATTTTCATAATGATTCTTATAGTTTCATACCATTGCGAATATCGACTGCGGCATGAAGATACTCATCATGATCTTAGTGTTCACACTCGTGTATTATTAACAATAAACCAGCAGCTTAAAATAAGTTTCTTACCACGGTATCATGCGCCAGCACGACTAGTTCATTGTTCACAAGTATTGTTTTTATCATGCACCAGCACCACCTAGTTCACTGTTCACAAGTATCGGCTTCTTTTTCTTTCTTTTTTCGGAAAGTAGGACCGATTCATTAAACTCGGGAAACTGTTACATTCCTTGGGAATTTTGTTCCCATGGTGTCCGCTTGCGTAATGCTTAATAGAAATGAGGGACATACATTTTGCCAAACCTTTGTAGATTGATCAGTTGGATGTTGTACTTGATGTTTGACTGCCTGATTTGCGAGTTCGTCTGCTGCCTGGTTTGCCTCCCGGTAGGCGTGCTGGATTCTTGTGTGGGGTATTTGTTGCATGAGATTATTTATTTTTGTCAGCATACTCTTAAGGTACCAAGGGTGGTCGCTTGATTGTTGTTGTTGTAGTTGTATTAATGCCTGTGAGTCCATTTCGAACCGCACCCTTGGCCATTGTTGTTGTATAGCTAGTCTTATTGCCTACACTAATTCCCAGGTTTCCGCTGCTCTTGAAGTGGTATTGCCTAATGGTGCTGCCATTGCTAAAAGTATTTTTCCTTCGCCGTTTATGCAAATCACTCCTGCTCCTGCTAGTCTCGGACATCCCTTTTCCCGCCGTCTATATTTATTTTTATCCAGTTCTTCTGTGGCACTTCCCAACCTACCATGATAGTTGTTGTGGTTGTATTTGTAGGTTGTTGTAGATCTTGGGGCAGGTTTGGAAGTATTGGTATCAAGTGGTGTTGTGCCCAAATGTATTCTTTAAACATTACTCGGATTATATGAGTTGTCTGAATCGGAGTTTGCCGTTGCTGTCGATAAACTGCTGCATTTCTTGCTAACCAAAAATGCCACATTGTAAAGCCATATAGGATCTTAGTTGAATGTGGTATATTTCTGTTGAGAGCTTCTTGGATACCTGTGGGTTGTTGGTTGTGGTGGTTTGATGTTTGGTTTATGGGGTTGTTTTGGTTATCTTGGGTAAGGATTTGTTGCCAGACCTGGGTGGCCATGGTGCAAATGAGGTGGTGGTAGCGGGGGTTATGGGGTGTGTAATGTTAGTTATGGATGTTGGTGATAAGGTTTTGGTTTGTCTGTGGGTTTTGGTTATGTAGCTTTTATCAAAATGAAGAAATGTAAAAACAAAAATGAAAAAGCTGCCCAATTATTTTTCAATCTCAATATAATTATAACTCAGAGAAAGCTCAGCCTCTTTGTTCAACATTAATTTGATCAGCTTTCCTTCTCTAAAGAAAGACTGTAATCCACTCAGACAAAAATATTATATAGGTAGTACCCAAATAGTGCATAGGGGGAGGATAGATACGAGATGGGAGATCCAAAATTTGAGAACAACAAGAGGTGTGATGATGCCATATTAGGGAGATTATGACCACGCCAAAACTTCTAGAAAAGCTTCACTTAGCTTTCACACCAAATCACGCCAATTAGACAACCCAAATTAGCTTTTTTTGTTTCGGAAATTCTCTTTCATCATTGCAAATTTCTTTTTGCACTGAAGAACAGACTTCCCTGGAACTGCCGCTGAGACGCGTTCCCAGCGCTGATTGGTTTCTTTAGGAAATATTTTTAGAGCCTGAACCAAAGCCCTTTCTTGAACAGCAGACCAAGCATCAGGGTCCACAGCCAAAGAGACCCCACTTGAAATGACTGCAGCGTCAGCACTTTGCTGACCTCCGTTACTACTGCCTGAAGACTTTTCAGGACTGACAATTTTAGTGCCATTAGCTTCTGGCCCATTACTAGGATTACTCACTATCCCATCAGTTTCCTGTCTGGTACTTAGTGGGGATGCAATAGATGGCGCAGGTTTTCTCTTCTCAAGGAAAGAATCAAAAGCTTTTGCAGAGTCAGGCTTCTGGAGAAGTACTGTCTTGGTCGCCTTGAGAATCTCTTCTACGGATCTTCCTGTACCAATATACTCTGAAATAACTTCCCACCTCCGAGAAGTTCCTTTTTGGTATTTCTGAATTCCTTTTCTTAAGAGTTCAATCTCTTCTTTGCTCCAAGGTTTCTCTTTCTTCTCATAGCTTTGTAATGGATTCTCCACCTTAGCCTGCACACTTGGACCACTTACATTGACCTCGTGAGAACCATTTGGCATCTGGTTCTTCTTCCCATCATTCTTCATATCATTGCAGTCATCATTACTCCTCCCTAGGGCTTCTTTAAGAACTCGGTTACGATCACCTCCTCCTGATTTTTGTTCAAGATCACTGCAAAGCCTCCTTAGTCGATCAATATCAAATGACATGCACAGACTCTCAACATCATCTTCAGTGACACCAGATGACTGTTCTGAAACAACCAATGCTGATACTGTACGCAAACGAGCACGCTCTTTACGCAATAGCTTCTTTTCTTTCTCCTTTATCTTCTTCTGGTTCAAAGCATCTTTTGCGGCTTGTTTATCCTCTTCCTCTTTCCGGAGCCTCTCCTCTTCAGCAGCCTTAGCTGCTTCTTCCTCCTGCAACTTCTTTGCCAAGTATTTGGCTTCCTTTCTCCTTTGCTTCTCTGCTTTCTCCTCTTCTTTTCTTCTCGCAATTCTTGGATCCTTCTTATAGGCATTATCTATGAGAGAACGAACACGTGCATGTTCTTCCTTCCTCGCCTTCTCTCTAAGTTTTGAATTTTGCCTTTCCATCCATCTCTTATGGTCACGAGTCTCGGCTTGCTCAAGATCAAACTCATCTGCATGGGGAAACTCCCTCCAGCTCTTAAAGCTGTACCAAAAATCGTAGAAAGTATCTACTTCTTTCAGGGGACTATTGTCTTCACCCAAGGATGGAACTGGTTGGATAACCGACCACCTACCATTCCGCATAAAAGCTGGACCAAATACCTTAAAGAAGTCTTGCGGAGAACAGTCAGTAGGGACTTCATCATCAAATTCATCTGTGGAGTCATAAAGCCTTCTTCTCACAGGATCCATCAGGATTTCATAAGCTTCTTGGATGGCTTTGAAATGATTTTCTATATCATCTTTCTTTGCTTCCTTTGCAGCTTCAGTTTCCTCCGCAAGAAGAAGGGAAGCTTGTTTGTCAGGGTGATGCTTCAATGCAGTCTCCCTGTAACTCTTTCTAATTTGTTCTTCAGTAGCTAGAAACCGCAGATGCCCCAAACCCAACAAAGCATAGTGGTCGTGCTGATCCTTTCCGCTACCAGATTTTTTTTTCCCTTTACTGCTATACGATTCTGAAGATGCGAAGTACGACTCACCCTTGTCGCCAGACGCATTTTGATCATCATCCTGTACCTCTTCTTCTTCCTTGTTGCCAAAACCAAGGAGTAGAAGTGCTGCGGAGTGGAAGGAATGCCCTGCTGGTTCACGATTTAACTTACCAGGAAGAGCATTTGATGAAACATATATTGGTTGTCCATCAACGAGTTCCTTCGAGTAACAAATAAAGCGATGCTTCAGTTGGGTCACCATAATATTTGTAGCAGAGTTCACCAACTAAAGGAAAGCAAACTCCACAAAGCTTTAATAAAAATTCAGCCTCGAATTGACAGTTTCACTCCAACTATGCAATGGAAAAACTGCATTAAACAATTAAACTTATTAGCAATAAATACAGACATATAATTGACTAAGCAATAAATCTAGACAAAAGATAACCTATCTTCAACTCTTTGAAAAGTTTTTATTAATTTAATCTGAGGTTTACCAATACCAATCAAACAAAAATAACACCAATCATATATTCATTACTACTCCGTACACAATTGTTGACTTATATGATATGATTAGTAATGGAAAATGATGGACACATATTTGAGCCAAAACACCAGCAAATAATGGAAAAAAAAACTTCTAGACAAAAAGTTGCTCAATAAACTTGAAGTAACTTACAACCACAACAAACCAACAGAAAATCAAAGGTGAAGAACAAAACTCTCTTTGGGAGGACTCCATAGATACATTATTAACCCGTATGTGGCACTATCATGTAGATTAAAAACACATCTACGCGCCTACACCCAGACATTTTCAAACTCATATACAGTTATAACCTTCAGTCTTTGTTATACCATAGACATAATAAGTTACGAAATCAATATGAAGCCGAAAACTTAGTAACCAACTAGTTGTTGTTTTCTAGAATTCCTTCTTCCTAATTCTTCCTCAGCATCGAGGAAATTCTTCCTAATCTAGTAAAGAGACCTCAAGGAGTCCCCAAATAGCTAAGCAACTAACTAATCGAGAGTTTAACGTAGTCATCAACTTGAAATCCACGGATTACAGATTAACATTACTACCTTGATGCTTTCAAAAATTCAATCGCATATTTATCGGTTTGATTAGCTTGGGTTTCAATCATATCAAAATTTTGAAGAATTGAAACAAAATATAAATCAAATTGCTCCAAATTGAATCAAAATTTCAAGACCACTTACCTCAGATAAGGAAAACCACGCAAGATCTGAAGGATATAGAATTATTTCAGGGTTTCAAGAGAAGAAAAAAAATGTTGGAGATGAAACATAGATGGATGGAGGCAAAGATAGGTTAGGGTTTTTCTCTTTTGTATTCCTGTTTTGGTTTGGTTCTCATAACATCCGTTAGATGATGGGGAATACTTTTCTTCGAGGTATCTGAACCGCTACAAAACTACACACGTCTATTGGGAATTGGTTCGGTGGTATCAAGGGTGTAAAAGGGAAACTATTTATAAGTCGTGGTAAAGAAAACGGTATCGGGTCCTAAGACTCCCAACTCTAGGCGGGGGTGTGCGTAGTTTGTAGAACTGGAACAGCTTCACTGCTAGAACCAGTGGTAATGCTATTTCCAGCAAAACCAGAAGCAATGACAAGAATTTACTTCTTTTT
This sequence comes from Papaver somniferum, assembly GCF_003573695.1. NCBI lineage: Eukaryota > Viridiplantae > Streptophyta > Magnoliopsida > Ranunculales > Papaveraceae > Papaver > Papaver somniferum. Next base: position 187,034,188 of record NC_039358.1, read on the forward strand.
TCGTGCAACAAGATATAATCACTGTTTGATCGAATCCAATGAGAAAAACAAAATACAACTACAAATGTTTCTCTGATGTAAAACTTGGAAGTAGGTCTAAAATAATTAAGACATATCAAAATCCTATGAAATTTGTGATTTAAATAATAAATCATCATTCGGAGAATTCTCAATGATCGCATAGGCCTTCAGCTGAGGATCTGAAACTACCCAATCTAGTGTAGGAATTAATGTTTGATCCTCTTTTTAGTGGGCTTCGGACGCTCTAATTCACCGCTCCAAGCCCGGTACATATTAGTCCAAATAATTCCGGAGAATACAGTTTCATCAAAATTTTGAACGAGTTAATCCAGAGTTCCCGATTCCTGTATCTTTAGTATACCTCAAATAACCTTCCAGCGATATCATATATAAATCAATGATTTTGAATGAGTTTTTAGATCTGAGATTCGAATTCAGAAAAGATTAAGAGAGAGCGAGACAAAGAGAAATTTTGGAGGCGATTAAACAGATAGAGAGAGATTTTTGAGGATTTAATCGTTTCTGCAACAGATATCAAACTCGGGTTAGTTTTCCATCTTTAGTTGCTTGTTTTCTTTTGGTTAGGCATTCAATTTGTTTCTGATTTGGAGTTTTTTTTTTTTTTTTTTGAATTCATGATATGAATACGATCTGTTACATCTTATTGATGTATTATCTTGATTTTATTTTGTTATTTCTTATTTTGATGTATTATCTTGATTTGATTCTCGTGAAACGCTTTTGATTACTGTTTTTTTATTTTGATTTTTGTTTTTTGATGCATGATATGAAATCGAACTGATATTGATTGTAGGATTTTGATTTATTAATTTTGTGTTCTAATAAGACTCCGAATCTTTGATCTTTGATTACCGATCGAGTATTTGATTTCTATTTATTTTTTATTATATAGAATGTGTACTTTCTTGTACACTGTATACGTTTTAGGTTATTCAAAACTGAAAGTGTAATTTGAAGCTTCAAATGTTATTATCTCTCTCATGTCTTAAAATGTTATTCAAATCCTTTTGATGTTAAATCTCTTTGTCAGTTGATTCAGATTTTTTTTTAAATCTCTTTGTGTTGGTGATTTTTAGATCTTTTTATACGTGATTTAGATTTTTTGACGTCTTTTCATATATATAAATAGTGTTTGTATAACGTTCTGAATTTTGTTCATGGTGAATAATTGATTGAGTAACTGATATCTTTTTATAGCATGTGTATTCTTTTGTACGTTGTACATTTTCCAATGAGTGATATCTTTTTATAGCATGTGTGTTCTTTTGTACACTGTACCTTTTCCAGTGAGTGATATCTTTTATAACATGTGTATTCTTTTCCACACTGTACATTTTCCAGTTTCTTATCTATATATATATATATATATATATATATATGGTGAGCATTCGACGCCTTTTCGTGTAAGTACGCGAAGCACCATAGATGAGTTGAAGCGTTTTGCATGTTAGCAGTTGAGGTATTTGTCTCATGAAACTATAGTTTTGAGCTATATGGACAATGATCGTAGAGTTTTGTACTTGGTGATATACAACTGCAAGGTCTGGTTGATCTTACCATTTTTATTAACAATGAAGATTTTTATTTAAATGTTGACGTGATTCAGAAGACTAGTTCTCGTTCTAAATCTGGATGTAGTTCTGGTTCTAGTGCCGCAAATGCTTGTGTAACTTAAAGTCCTAAGCTTGCGAGGTGGTAGATCATGATGCAGACAGGGGCAAGCCTCTTGTTTCTGATGAATGGATTTATATTTTCGACAAGATAGGTAGAAAGTTTATGGGTGGTGTTGAAGCAATTAGAATTGTTGTGGATAAGTACAAGCTAACTACTGGTTACAAGATTAGGAATTTGAAAAATAACAAGACTCGTTATACTGTAAAGTGTAAAGAAGATGGATGTTCATGGAGGATTCACTTTGGGCATGTGAATGATGACACTTATCAGTTTCTTCTGAAAGATGCTCATATTCTTCATAGGTCAGTGATGTTCATATTAGTCCTCATTACTATTTTTTTTCTTTTTTATGGTGTTCATAGCGGTGTAAATAGATTTGCACCGTATATATGTAAGCTTTTTTATGTGTAAATTTTGATGCACCTTACTTATTTTAGGAATTTGATGTATATGTCCATGGTGGTGTACATATGTGTGCACCTTGTGTATGTAGGCTTTTTTCTGTACATTGTGGTGCACGTTACTTATTTTTCCTTGTTTTATGTCCTTGTTTTTTTGCAGTTGTGGTGTTGGTTTGTGGTTAAAGAGTCCACCGGTGACGACCAAGTTAGTCAAGCATTTTATATCTGACAATATACAGGGAGATCCTAGTTTAATACCAAATCAAATCATTTCACTTTTTAAGAATACTTTATGAGCCCAATATTAAGTATCACCATGCTTGTAGAAGGAGAAAAACCGTATTCGAACAATAGTTTGGGGATGACGAGAAGTCCTACACCGATTTAGTTTGGTATGTCAAAGCCATTGAGGAAACTAATCTTGATAGTTATGTGAAATTTGAGATTGATGATGCAACTAGAAGATTTAAGAGGCTTTTCATATGTTTTAGTGCTTGCAAGCAGAGCTATAAGTATCTTAGGCCCATGATTTACTTGGACGCTACTTTCCTTACTAGTAGATTCAGGGGTGCTTTAATGGCTGCAAGCAATAACGGTTTTTACCCATACGCTTTTGCTCTTGTTTCTGCTGAATACAAAGAAAAATGGTTTTGGTTCCTGCACAATCTTAAACAAGTGATGGATGGTCGTCGGATTGTTTTTTTTAGCGATGGTGGAGAAGGCTTTTTACTGGGAATTCCAAAAGTATTTTCTGATTCATATCACATCTATTGCTTATAGCACATCGAGTGAAATCTTCCTATTAGATCAGGCGATGCGAATTCCAATGATGTTATCGATTTATTCTACAAAGCTGCTAACTCTTATACAACAACTAACTTTGAAGTTGCTTTGCGGGGTATGCATGCGCTTGGATATAAACATGTTGCCACTTATATCAGGACTATTCCAAAGGAGAAATGGGAATACACATTTTTCCCTGTATTCAGATATGGTACTCACTCTTCAAGTGTTGCGAGTCATTTAACAACTGGATTTATGATCTTAAATAGTTGTCTGCTTATGCTCTTCTCGATGATATACGGTGAGTACGATGTTTACTGTTTCATTCATTTGTTTTTTTGCTTATTAGTGAAGCTGCTTTTTATTTTTGTGTGCATAGTTGATTTGAAGCAGCGGATAGTTCTGCAACTATGGGTACATAGTTGTACACATGGATTTCCTTAATGTGTACATTGTCGTACACATATTTATCTGTGTTTTTTCTATATCATTTTGATTTGTGTTTTGTGTTTTTATTATTCAGTTTGAAGATTATGAGGAAGAATAGGTAGAGAAGGATAGAAGGTTTAGAAAATTTCAACACTAGGCTCACTCCCATATACGAAGCTTTACTAAAGTACAATATCGACATTGGTCATACTTGGAGGGTTAGTGAGTCCGGGGATCGATTGTATGAAGTCCATTATCCCAGGTCTCACTGTGTAGATCTTTTGCAGAAAACTTGTACGTGTCACATGTGTTGAGTAAATGGTTTTCCTTGTGCACATGCTTGTGCTGTCATTCATGTTACTGAGGAGGACATTTATTCATTTGTTGAGCCATATTTCACCACTGAATGGTTCAACTTGGCATACCGGGAGATCATATGCTCAATCCCCTATTTTCACAAGCGGCAGGTTTATGATCCTACTGATAGGGTTGTTGTTCCCATACTTATTCCTCTACCGGGTAGACGAAGAACTCAGCGTATCAAGAGTGCTTATGAGGAGCAAAATAATCCTATGATGTGCATAAAGTGATTCACCATTGGTCATCATAACAGAGTTACCTGCCCCCCCCCCCCCCCCTTGATGATTTTACTACTTCCGCTCTTTTTCCTTACAACTTGGTAGTTTTATTTATTTTTATGAACCATGTTCTTTGCTGTAGCTTTTAATTTGGTTACAATGGATGATGTTATGTTATTTTTTATTTGAAATATTATATGTTTTCTGGTTTTTTTCTTTTCTAATGTGTTTTCAATTTATGTAAGCCTGGATAATTAGAAAGACCTGTCAGTACATGTGTACCATTATGTACACCTTCTTGTACACTTCAATTTTCTAATCTGTCTGTACATGTGTACCATTATGTATACCCTCCTGTACACTTCAATTTTCTAACCTGTCAGTACATGTGTACCATTATGTACACTTTTCCTTTTCTAAAATAATAGTATGTTATTTCTCTTTAAGTATCTAGTTTGTATTTTACTTGTACAAATACCACTATGTCACATTCTACCATGTCAAAGAACTGAATAGTGAATGTTTTTAGTAACCTGTCAGTAGATGTGCACAACCATGTACACTTTAACATTTTTGATAGAATGAAAGAGAAGTTATTGATTAACAAGAAAGATTATCAACATTAATAACTAATCAATACACCTTTTAATTTCTACCCATTTCATTACATGTGCATAATCATGTACACCTTAATAATTTCTACCCTATCAGTACATGTGCACAATCATGTACACCTTAACATTTTTTTCTAACATGTAATATACCCTGCAAGTCTGACACAAGGCTACAAATATTTCAAAATATTGATATTCAAACTAATAACAAGATTAATTTAAGGTCTTTTAATAATGATAATACTTGTTCTATAATGTTAAACAACGGGTCGAAGCAAGTCTTAAATAGAAAGTTAAACTGGAATTTAAGAAAGTTAAACAAAAATTTTAAAAAGTTGTATAAAGGTTTAACATAAGTTCAACCAAACAAGTCCACCCTCTATCTTTTCAATCCCTTACTCTCACACCAATCTTGGAATGGAACGTCTCTCGTAATATTCCACACTTTCGCATAACCATAGATGTTTCTCAGCATCTTGGCCACCAATTTACATCTCATTTACTGAAAAATGCCTATGGCCCTCTCCTCATCTCTTTCTATAAGTTTGTTTGACTTGAACTTCTTTTCAGAAAGTAACAAGTGTAGATGACGCAGTCTGGGTGGATTTCTGGTGCCGAGTATGAATGATGTTCATTTCTTGCTCTTCTACAGGTGGATCTCCAATTAATTCCCTCTTCTTGTTGAGTTACACTAGCACTACATTTTCCATGCGTTGTGCCTCAACTGTATACGTTTTCTCATTTTCTGAGTGCAAGGATTCATACAACTTCCATTCAAGAGCTCCAAAGTCAAACATCAACAGTGACCAGTGCTTTCCCATTTGTAAATTATCTAAATAATGATTCATGGGTATCACTAGAACCTCTATATTTTGCGGCATGTATCTTACTAAATCATTAACAAGTTCTTTCACCACACTTTTCATATCACGCTTCACATAGTACTGCAATTGATTCCACCATATTAGTAAGTGACTTGTGTTATATACATAAAGTCACAACATATATCTATTAAATATCACACTGGTGTACAAGCATGTACACTCCTACAGGAAACAAGCCATACAGCTATGTACACACTTAAAGAAATCTAACAATCAACCATCCATGCCAACAAAGAACATACAATATGTCAATCATATAGCATACTGGTGTACAATTATGTACACACCTATAATAGGTCTGTGACTTCTACAACCACACAGAACCACACAAACTAGGCCATATCAAATAGGTGTACAACTATGTACACAACATTTTAAGTATCCAAGTAAATTGAAATTTTTTGAGTGAAACTTACACATGAAATAGGACCCATGATTTCACAGTTCAAGTACTTCTGATTTTATGGTGGACGCATTCTATATTTGAAAATTTCTTTTCTACGTGGGTAGATGTAGAACTGTAGTGCCTCTTGATCCAGATTTGAGTCGAACATTAGGTCACTCGTCCCACAATAAGAATATCTTCCTTCAAGTCAGGTTCCTATTGTTTCTTTACTTGCCAGATATTCTGCTTCCTTCATTCTCCTTGTTTTTTTTTTGTTGCTTTCTTTTCATATTTATCTTTTTCAACTTCTTGATTGCTGAAAAAACATTTTTATTCTCTTGGATGAACTGCACTGCTTCTGCGATGATCTTTTCTTGTACATCTCCACTAGATAATGATTTTTGCAATGACTCTTATTTAGGATCCTCTTGGCTCAATAATGAAAATCTTGGATTTCGGGTCATGGTTGTCATCTTTTCCTTCACTTCAGGTGGTGTCGTTCTGTAACAACCTTTTTCAAGCTTCACGAACACAGTTTCAGACAAATTCTCTATAATGACATTGAATTTCTTCCTTTGTCATATAAGGTGCCTTTTACGGATCTTATCCCCGTGTGAGTAAAAGCATGCCTTCAGGATTCAGCTGCGATATGGCTTTAACCGTGATTATCACATCCTGGTTATCAAGGTGCATCTGTTCTTCGTGATCACAGAGGAGTGCTGAAAAGTGCAATTTTTTGAGAATTTTTAAGGGTGTACAAAGTTGTGCACATGTGATAAAAATGAATTATGTATGATTTTTAGTACTGGTGTACAAGTATGTACACACATACATAAGAAATCACAAAGGTGTACATCTTTGTACACACATACATAAACTGAAAGGAAACGTAGGCTGAGATCATCATACCTTGGCTTGTTAGCAGTTTCAGACCCAACTCCTTTGTCAGATTCACTTCCATCCCCCCATCCTTTTTCATTTGTCTTTGATAAAGGAGTGCTTAAAGATGCAATTTTTGAGAAAATGAATGAGTTTAGCACACTGGTGTATAATTATGTACATATATAAAGAAGATGAAAAGAAATGATTGTGACATTTAATAAAAAAAATGTTATACCTCGGCTTTTCAGCAGTTTCAGACTGAACTTCATTCTTTTCAAATTCACTTCCAGTCGCTGTCATCTCTATCCTCATCTTTACTTCTAGTCTTGTCGTCATCCCCAACCTTATCTTCACTTCCAGTCTCGTCCTCCTCCTCAGCATCAGGAACCTTCTCCTCTTCATCCTCCCATCCTCACTTTCAGCACCCTTTCTTCCCCGTCCTCTTCTTCCTCAACTTCATCATCATCCTCACTTTGTAATTCTTTTGTTAATGCAAAGATTTTATCCAAAGTGTCAACATATAATTCATTCACCTCATCAGTTGGAAAATCGTTGGGAGCAGATGCATAAACTTTTCTTCCTTGCTTTTCAATGAAAGTAACAAGCCTTTGATGTTTCCTCAACAGTTCAGCAAGCTCTTCATGTAGTACATTTCTATGCAAATCGGATTTGCGCAGATTTTCTTTGAGAGTTTCTGTGTTATTGGCTTGTTTCATCTTTTGGTACTCATCCAAAAGCATTTTGTCTTCATGACTGCAAGCGTTTACCCATCTTGGTTGCATCTAAAAACATGCCAAAGTATCAATGTTGATCACAGGTGTACAATCTTTTACACCTGTGTTACAGGTGTATATTGTTGTACATATGACAAAATTTAAAATTTATCACCAATGTACAATCTTGTACACCTTATTAAGGTGTATATTAATGTACACATGTAGCAAGAAATCACTAACTTAAGAAAGTTATCGAGATACCTTTTTCATGGCGTCATTCAGGTTTTTCTCGATTGTATTATTGATGTCGCTGATTATCTACCTTAGAAGCCTTGGTACACCTTCTTCATTTCTCGGCGTCATGCTTCTGTCGTGTTCAGCAAAGCGATACTATATTAAAAAATAGGTAAAGAGTTAGAAATGTAATAGAACCCAACAAACACAATGAATAAAATTATTTAAAATGGTGCAGCTTTAATACAAGTGTACAATTTTGTGCACATATAAACTTACCAACAGATATATCATACAACCGTTAACATACAATGGTGTATGAATATGTTTTCTAATGCTCTCCATCAGATAATTATGTATATGAATTGGCCAGCAATTTTTTTATATTATATCCAACGATTCAAAGTAGTGGGCAAACTTTTTCTTGCTAAGCATGCTTCCATTTTCCTGAGTAACAAAGACTTTGATGCATAGGTACAATCCAAACAGCACGACAAAGTCTTCTGCATTTCTTTCAATCTCCTTTTGCAAATTTGATTTTTCCCTCACTATGCATAAGATTTCCTTCTCCACATCTAATTTCCCCAGCTCATTTGGTTTCTTCAGATTGAATTTGTTTATCAGTTGACCATATGTCAATTAAGATTGAGATTTATCATCTTCTCGTTTTCTAGGTTCTTTCGCCACCATCTCTAATCCAAAAATCAGAAACAAATCCTCAGGCATACTCTTTACTACCACTTGATTTTTCTTCTTGCCAGTATTGAAAACAAAACAATTCTCCTTTATAATCATGGCGGTACTATCTCACAATTTTCAAGATTGGGTCTGGATTCTTAAACTATACATCTTTTTTTTTCAGGATTTTTCTCATCTTTATTTTCTCATTTTTTGTGAAGAAAGATATCTACCACAGGACAAAATGGGCTTTCTTTTTGCTTCTCTAGTTGAAACTCAGTGAACTTCAATTTATCAGGATTTTTCTTTCTTTGTTTTTCATCCTCCTAAAAAAAATTATTCACGAATTCACTCAGTGCATGGAAGCCTGATCTATAAGGTTTCTTGTTGTCTACGAAAATGGACAAATGGGTATAAGAACCAAGAAGCATAATACATAATACTCGTAACCACAAAACAAACGTATATGTGTACAACTATGTACACTCAAATACGGGTACATAGATCTAACAGTTCGATCATTGATGCCCACACGCAACAGACCAATCTGACATATCACACAGGTGTACAACTGTGTACACTCCTGCAGAAATCTAACAAGACCAACAATTATTCCCACACAACAGGCCATATATCACTATAGCAACATGAGCGTGTACAAACCTGTACACGCCTAAAAAAATCTAACAAAAACATCTTTAAAACACACACAACACGCCATAAATCACTGTAGCAGCATGTAAGTTTATTGTGTTTTTCTAAATGATATAAGAAATGAAATATATATTCTAAACGGTCCACCTAACTCAGCTGGTCATCCCCATTCCCAAAGTTTCATGCGTTCCAGGAGGTCCCATGAGGCTCGCTGGTGGGCTAGCACAACAACCTGTTCAATTAATGTAGTAGTATGTTGTTCGAGCTTAGCTTGTTAGGCTTCCAACTAACTAAAGTAATATTCTTTATCCAATAATAATAAAATAGTTTTATATTTAGAATTCAAGAATAATATTTAAAAAAAATGCTATAAAAGAGTTTGATTTCAAGATTTTATTGGACAAAGAAAACTTATTGTATCTTAATTTTGTGCATAAGGCTCCATGTCGGTCTAAGTTAGTTTAAACATACCAACTACCAAGGCTCCATGTGGGTCTCTAGGATAATTGAACGGTCCCATTATGATAAAGTAACTTGTTATGCTACATCTGGCTACACCATAAGATAACCTGGCGGAGTCTCCCAACTTATTAGTTTCTACTTTCTAGGGCTTTCGATCAAAAAAAATTGAAATCTCTGTTTTTCTCTATTCTTCCCTAAATCCATTATTCCCTGAAAATAAAGAAACTGAAACCTTGATGATGAATGGTGGAGATTAATGAAGTACTTAAGAGTTTGAATGGGTTAGGAATTGATTTCTGACTTTCGATTTCTAAGGAAAGTTAGGAAAATATTTGGAAACAACCGATGAAGTGCTGCGAATTTGATTTAGCTTGGATTTCTTATTTTAGCTTGGTTTCTCTTTGTAAAGTACTTGTTGTCTAAGCATGTACACCGTCATAGAGAACTATAAATACAAGCATTCAGGAGGAAACCAAGCACAATCAAATTCGTGACATCTTCTTAATTCTCTGGATCTGGACGGCTTAAGGTGAAATTGAATTCAATTCTTTCAAGGTAATCGTTCTGTTCATAGTATATCTATCCTTGGTTAATCATAGTTGGAAAAGGGTTATTAATGTTAACAGCTTTTCCTTCACATCCAGGAAGAAAAAAAGTAGAATTTTAATCGACTGAAAAAGAGGGGCGGAGACGAGGAAGTGTTGCAAAGAAAGGTTAGTTTTGTTCTCTTAACAACGATTAGCCTGAATGGAAATGTCAATCGAATTTTCTTGAATTTAGAAATTTGAAACAAAATCCTATACAGGCTAATTTAATTGCAGGCTATACATGCTCCCTTGAGTATGCTTGAATCAATCTAACTATACAGGCTCCCTTGAATAATGATTTGGAACAAAATCCTTAACTTATAATATGTTTAGAGATTTGAAATTGCGAATGTTATTTGATCATGACAAAATTTGTTAAGTGGAATGCTCATATATGTATATAAATATACATATATATATATATATATCTTATTGGAACTATACCAATTTGATCATGACAAACTTTGTTAAGTGGATTTTGCAGTATTACATTAATTTAATTGCACTCTTATAATTGCGATGGTAGTCTAGTAGTTAGGGCTGAACATGGTTTCGGTTTTCCGCTGGAACCGGACCGAACCGGACCAATTAGGAAGAAACCAAAATGAACCATTTACTAATGGATTAGTTATGGTGTAGAAAGTGGAAAACCGATAGTGGTGGTTTTGGTTTGGTTTGGTTTGACCTCTAAAACCGAACCAAAAACCATTGGAAAACCGATTAATTTTTAAACTTAATTTCTACCTTGATTTACAAGTATTAGATTATATCCATTGATTTAGAGGATAAATAGAAATCCTAAATCTAATATTTCATTATGATACTCTCCCTCTTTCTCTTTCTCCTTCTTGCAGTCGCCTCCCTTCTCCACCCCTAACTACAGCAGCCACTGCTGCAACTCGACTTTCTTCTTCCCCTTTTCCTTCTTTTTTGTTTGTCAATAACTAAATTAAGATATATTCTATATCTTCTTTTGATCTCTAGATTTAGAGTAAGCTTTAACTATTCTTGATATTTTTTTTTATTTTTTTTTTCCTGTAAATTTGTGTAAACCAATACTATCGGCAGCTAAGATTTTTTTGTCTGTAAATTTGCATAATTTTTTTTGTTTGAGTCGTTTGACATAATTATTGGTTAACCAAAAACCACTGGGACAAACCGAAACCGGCTGGAACCATTTGGAAACCGAACCAATGGTTAATGGATTGGTTTGGTTTAGATTTTTAGAAACCGATAATATTGGTTTGGCTAGAAACCGAACCAAAACCGACCATGAACAGCCCTACTAGTAGTATACCGCTTGGAAATTTAATCCTATAATTGGGTATGAACATCTTTGATCTTAACTGAAAGAACTGCTTTGCAAGCCAACTTACTTGCACCAGCACCGCTCACTCTTCCTACCTGGGTCTCTTTAACAGTGTATGTTCCATTCAATGTGAATTCTCCCCTCTCTGTTTCTTATATGTAGTCATATTGATGTGTTGGACAGTACCAACATGTCAGTCTTTATTGAAGATATTCTGCAGTCTCATACAATAGATAAGTACAATAGTTGAGCCATATGAAGATGTTGTGGTTGTTTATTCACATGTTTGTGTTCATCATTTTACAACTGAATCCGAAGAAAAATTCTTATACCTGGATACATAGAACACATGCTGCTGAAAAGGTTTCATTAATTTATATATTGCAATTCCAAATCCTTACCACTAGACATGACATTATCCATAAATTTATTAATTTATAGTTGAGCCATAGCGCCAAACACGTTTATTACTTGTACCAGCATGGTTGTTGCACTCTGTGTGCCAAGTTTGTGTACGTGCGTGTTTTGGTGTTTGTTTGTTTTTGTGAATGAGTTCAGAGTCCATGCTTTCAAATAATTAGAAAATATCAGACATTTTTATCTGTTATGCAACATGTGAACTTCAGATTCTATGCGAATAACTTTTGTGTTTTAAAATATAGGGAACACTTGGAGAAGTTGAAAGAAGAGACAAATAATGATAACTTGCTGTCACAACGACAACAAAAGAATTTCCTGGTTGGTTTAAGAATCGGGTATGTGGAAAATTTCATTGTCTCAAGTTTTAATACATTATGATTGTTTGTTGTATATTTATTTACTCAGTAGTGTTTTTCAAACAATTTGTAGATGTTTGATTTGCGTTCTATAAATTCACCAGAAGCTACCGACGAATTGTATTCATTGGCTTTGGGGTTTGAGTTACGAGCAAACTCATATTCAGCTTGCAACCTGAATGGAGTGCGGTTTCATACGAAACAACGTGAAGCTCGTCGAACAACCCAAAATAGTGGATTGGTAGTTGATGCAGAATTTGAAGGTAAGGAAATTGAGTTTTATGGTAGATTATATGATGTTATGGAGGTAGAATACCTGGACAAATATCGGGTTGTGTTATTCAAATGTGATTGGTTCGATATGAATCCACGGAAGAAAAATATTAAAACGGATTATGATTTGACATGTTTAAATGTGAGTACTGCGTGGTATGAGAACGAACCATATGTTATTGCGTCGGACACACGACAAGTGTTATACCTGGATGATCATAAATTTGGAGCATATTGTAAAGTAGTTCTAAAAATGCATCACAGACATATATGGGATGTTCCTGAAATGGATGATGAATAAGAAGAAGACGAAGAAAATGTTTATCAACAAACTGGGGAGGTAAAAATATCATCAGTCATACAAGACGATAATGTTGGAATAGGTGAACTCTACAGAGATGATATGGAGGCGGAGTTGGTAGATGCAGATATTGTACTTGCTGCACTTGCAAATGATGATGATGATGTCGAGGAAGAAGATGAAACATTGGTTGATTATAATAACTCAGAGGTGGACGAGGAAGACATCATGCCAGTTGGCGATGATTCAGATTTAGAATATTAGTTATTTGCACTTTATCTTTCAAGGATTTCACAACAGTTCATATATATTTTATTGTTAGTTGGATCTCAACATTCTTCTTTGTTTGAAGTTCAGTTTCTGGTTTGGCTTTTCTTTATTATTATTTTTTCTTCTTGTTTCATCTTATTTTTCTGCAGTTTGGGGATTTACTGTTTGTCTGCAGGTGATCTTGCCAAGGAAGGCCGGTTGCACCCAGCACACTGTCGAGTAGTGTAAATGTGGTAGTATTCTAGCGCAAGTTCTATAGAGCATTCTTTTACCTGAGCATTCTTTTCAATATCCACACACTTAAATAGTTTACGTCACTCTAAGATGTGTCTTTTAAATAGATGTAGCTTGACAAAAATCCACGGAGCTACAAAATGATGACGACGTGTGCCCTAACCAGATTTTTGTGCGATAGATGAGAGAACGAGGTGCGTGTACCTTGCGACACCAACGCATCATTTCGCCAGACAAAAATATATCCACAAAGTATTAGGTTTATGATTACATAATCACTATGATAAAGATTAAATCCTCAGCCAACGAGGAGTGTAATTATTTTCTTTTGAAACATCCACTCACTTAAGTGGTTTAAAATGTATGTACCAATCAAGATGTGTATTTTCCAGATCTATTGTTTTACAAAAGTCGACGGAGCTACGAAATGATGATGACGTGTGCCTTAATCAGATTATTTTGCGACGTTTGAGAGAATAATTTTCGGTTACACTGTGAAACCAATGCATCGTTTTACTTTAAAAAAAATCCACAAAGTATGAGGTTTATGTAATCACGCTTCTGCTTAGCATCGGAATTAGGTAAATCTATGTTATTATTCATGTTGATTTAAGTTACTATACACAAAATTCTATACGGTTTACTGACTTAGTTTCATCATCGTCATTCTTCTGTTATCATCATAAATATTGCTGAATAATTGTATTTAAAAGAAAAACAGCTGCATCTCTGTCATTCTTTGGTTAACAAAAAACAAAAACATCTAAAGAGGAAAACACGACATCTGCCCATTTGACCTTATTCTGTCCGCAATGAGGTGAGAATACTTTGCATTAACCAAGATCGGAAACAACCAACTAGGAAAACTCCAAGTCCCATTTGTATTGATCATCTTGCAACAAATGTTTACATAATTTCACTTTACTTCATTACTAGGATAAAAAGGAACGTTACCAAACGTGTGGTTTTTTTTTGTATGAATAAAATTTAGTAAATTTCTTTCAAAAGATGATGAAATCGAGCTTACATTGGTAATTGTGGTGGTGCTTATGATAACATGAACATTATAAGCTGTGTGTATATATTAGGTCTGAAAGGACATGGCATTTTCGTAGGGTATTATATATATTATATATAATCGGGATGACCGAAGGGAGTCCCATCTATATTTAAATAGTTTACATCACTCTTATGTATATATATATACTACAAGAAAATCTAGCTATTGCTACACCATATATTGCCACACCTTCAAGATAGGTGTTTCAAAAGCAAATTTGTAGTCACAGTACTTTTCAGCTGCAGCTAAAAGCTATAATTAACTGCTGTAAAATGAAACTTTTGCCACAAAACTGTAGCAACAATATGAAAAGAGTGTGGCAAAAAAGTATAATCTCTGGCTGCAGCAATAAAGAATGGGTGCAACAATGGACTTCTTGATACATAAGTTATCACGACACTAGTAGGGGTTTATGCCATAACCATTGAGTGCTGCAATATATTAAGTTTTCTTGTAGGACACCAATCAAGATGTGTCTTTTCCAGAGCTGTTGCATGACAAAGTCCATGGAGCTACAAAATGATGATGACGTGTACCCTAACCAGATTATTGTGCGATAGTTGAGAGACCGAGGTGCGGTTACTTGGCGAAACCGATGCATTATTTCAGGTTTAAAAAAATATATCCACAAAGTATGAGGTTTATAATTATATTTGAGAAAGATTATATCCACAACCAACGAGGAGTGTAATTATTTTCTTTTGAAACATCCACACATTTAAATAGTTTACGTCACTCTAAGATGTGTCTTTTCCAGAGATGTAGCTTGACAAAAATCTAAGGAGCTACAAAATGATGACGACATGTGCCTAACCAGATTTTTGTGCGATAGATGAGAGAACGAGGTGCGTGTACCTTGCGACACCAACGCATCATTTCTCCAGACAAAAATATATCCACAAAGTATTAGGTTTATGATTACATAATCGCTATGATAAAGATTAAATCCTCAACCAACAAGGAGTGTAATTATTTTATTTTGAAACATCCACTCACTTAAGTGGTTTAAAATGTATGTACCAATCAAGATGTGTATTTTCCAGATCCATTGTTTTATAAAAGTCCACGGAGCTACAAAATGATGATGACGTGTGCCCTAATCAGATTATTTTGCGACATTTGAGAGAATAATTTTCGGTGACACTGTGAAACTAATGCATCGTTTTACTTTTAAAAAAAAATCCACAAAGTATGAGGTTTATGTAATCGCGCTTCTGCTTAGCATCGGAATTAGGTAAATCTATGTTATTATTCATGTTGATTTAAGTTACTATACACAAAATTCTATACAGTTTACTGACTTAGTTTCATCATCGTCATTCTTCCATTATCATCATAAATATTGCTGAATAATTGTATTTAAAAGAAAAACAGCTGCATCTCTGTCATTCTTTGGTTAATAAAAAACAAAAACATCCAAAGAGGAAAACACGACATCTGCCCACTTGACCTTATTCTGTCCGCAATGAGGTGAGAATACTTTGCGTTAACCAAGATCGGAAACAACCAACTAGGAAAATTCCTAGTCCCATTTGTATTGATCATCTTGGAACGGATGTTTACAAAATTTGACTTTACTTAATTACTAAGATAAAAAGGAACGTTACCAAACGTGTGTTTTTTTTTGTATGAATAAAATTTAGTAAATTTCTTTCAAAACATGATGAAATCGAGCTTACATTGGTAATTTTGGTGGTGCTTATGATAACATGAACATTATAAGCTGTGTGTATATATTATATCTGAAAGGACATGATATTTTAGTAGGGTATTATATATATTATATATAATCGGGACGACCCAAGGGAGTCCCATTTATATTTAAATAGTTTACATCACTCTAAACGTATACGTATGTATATATATATTACAAGAAAATCTAGCTATTGCTACACCATATTTTGCCACACCTTCAATATAGGTGTTGCAAAAGCAAATTTGTAGTCACGGTACTTTTCAGCTGCAGCAAAAAGTTATAATTAACTGCTCTAAAATGAAACTTTTTCCAAAAACCTGTAGCAACAATATGAAAAGAGTGTGGCAAAAAATTATAATCTCTGGCTGCAACAATAAATATTGGGTGCAACAATAGACTTCTTGCTACATAGGTTATTATGACACTAGCAGGGGTTTATGCCATAACCATTGAGTGCTGCAATATATTAAGTTTTCTTGTAGGATGTACCAATCAAGATGTGTCTTTTCCAGAGCTTTTGATTGACAAAGTCCACGGATCTACAAAATGATGATGACGTGTGCCCTAACCAGATTATTGTGCGATAGTTAAGAGACCGAGGTGCGGTTACTTGGCGAAATCAATGCATGATTTCGGTTTAAAAAAAAATATATCCACAAAGTATGAGGTTTATAATTATATAATCGCTATGAGATAGATTATATCCACAGCTAACGAGGAGTGCAATTATTTTCTTCTGAAACATCCACACACTTAAATAGTTTACGTCACTCTAAGATGTGTCTTTTCCAGAGATGTAGCTTGACAAAAATCCACGGAGCTACAAAATGATGACGACGTGTGCCCTAACCAGATTTTTGTGCGATAGATGAGAGAACAAGGTACGTTTAACTTGCGACACCAACGCATCATTTCTGCAGACAAAAATATATCCACAAAGTATTAGGTTTATGATTACATAATCGCTATGATAAAGATTAAATCCTCAGCCAACGAGGAGTGTCATTATTTTCTTTTGAAACATCCACTCACTTAAGTAGTTTACGTCACTCCAAAATATGTTTACCAATCAAGATGTGTCTTTTCCAGATCCGTTGTTTGACAAAAGTCGTGTTCCTTGTAATTTCTCTAAAGGAGATTTAGAATGGTCACGTATAGGGAAAGAGCGTCTCAAGGGAGAATGGAAGAAGCTTAAACCCATACGTTATGGTCCATTCAGAATAGTGAAGCAATTTGGAGATAATGCTTTTCAGTTGGATCTACCACCTTATATGCAGATGTATTTTGTTATTAATGCAGAGTATCTGAAGCTTTTTGAACCTCCTTTACTTAATGAGGAGGAAGATCAAGAATTGAAAGAATATTGTGTTATTGAAACAAAAGTGACACCTACCAGAAGAGGAGACCGTGTAATGTTTCGTGTTGGACGTGCAGGGCAAATGCCAAGTAAAGCAAGATGGTTCAACAAGGAACAAGGGGAGACTGAGTTTCCCCACCATTCAGCTTAGAGCTTACACAGGAGTTCCAGCTTCCTAAAATGTGGGAGCCATAATACAGGAGTATCGTAGCAGAAGTTGAGCCGTATCAAGGCTAGAAGAGTGACGTGAAGATTATTTTCACAGAGCCGTATCAACGGCTAGATAGTTAGATGTGCAGATCATATGCACAAAACTTAAGTGGTGTGAAGATTATATTCACACAAGAAAATAACAGAAGCAGAGGGACAGCTAAGGCTGCCAGATGAGGCTAATTATTATCCTAGGTTTAATTGAGCCATATTGCGGCTAGAGAGTATTTAGAAGATACTAGAAGAGGTGTAAGTTTGATAACTTAGTCTAGAAGTTTGAGGTTTCCTAACTTAGATAGGATTCCTAGTTTAGATGAGTTCTAAAACTCATAGCTTTATTTTTTTTCCAACAAATTTAAACTCCTATAAAAGGAGGAGATTGTTAAGCTAGAGAGGGGAGGAAAAAACGAGAGATAGAGTTTTTATTTCAAAGCAATAAAGAAGAAGAAGTTAGCAGTAATATCTTATTTGTTTTCATTCTGTTATTCTCAATCTTTTTTCACAACAGTACTCTGACTCTAGGTACCACTGATCAATTATGTATCACTATATGAAGATTTAAATTTTTTTCATGTTACAATTATTCAAGTTAGACTGACATAGTGACATTTCATATCGTATTTACTTTTCAGATTATCCAATTATTCAAGTTGGAACTCAGGATCTGTACGCTATATTTATCTAATTATGTTTGTTTTATTTATTTTTCAGATTCAAGATTTGTTACCACTTTATTGGGAGCAAATTGTTGACTACAGCTATTAATAGTGTCGAGCTGCGGTAGTGCTGGACTTGGCAGTAAATTCACCTAACCATAATCTTCATACTGTTAATTTACGTTGCGTTAATTGAAGACGTGCTACAGTTATAACATCTATAAACCCTTTTTTTTGTATTTCTAATTAGCTAGGTGATAAGAGCCATGGTGTTTAAGTGGATCAACTTCATTTCCTAACCAGGTGGTTGAGTACCAGAGGCATTTTATATACGTGGTTTACTTATTTTTTGACCTTTTGGTCTATTGCATTGCAGAGATTTTTCTTAATGCTAATCATTGCAGATATTATGAGGGTCTAATGCTTTACATTTAAGGTTAAATTCTGGGGCATATTTCTATTCCAATGCAACAACTGAAATATCTGCTCATGTGTGTGGCTAATATGTTTGAGAACTTAACAAAAAAATCTATTAAATCAAATAGAGTTTTAAAAGGTGAAAATACTGTAATTGCAGCGAAAGATCTGAAAACAATGAGAATGAATCTAAAAGGTGCTCTGATCGCATTGAAGGGGAGAAGATAATTTGCTAAGGAAGTGAATTTGTTGTTGAGATACCAATCACACCTAATGGTTAGTATGTTCTCAAACTGCTCCTGCAGAGGCTGATTATCTTGAAGTTGTGGGTACCATTTTTCAAGATAGAATCTAGTGTGAGGGGGAACATCATATTGCAGAGAACGAGTGTGAGTTGATATGTTTATGTTGCTCCATTTTCTGTTAATTAGTTTCTGATGATAGTTATGCTCTATCATTTTCAGTATTCCTTTCCAAAACTCTCCATTAGGTAATGGATGAACTTTATGTTTGCATTTGACTATCTGTTGTGTTTGCAGGCATACTGGGGTTTAATGTTGTGCAGGGACCTGCGGTAGATGGGGTGTTTAAATTATGTTTGTAGGTATATTAGGTGTTTGAAATTATAAGTATACAACCAAAAAAACTAGGGAAGTTAGGATTAACCTTCTACCAACACAACGTTTATTAGACTACTGGCAGGAATAAAGTAAGAACTATACTTCGGCATTTTGCTTGACGTGGGATCTTAACAAGGATATAAATTGTTTGTGGAAGTAGATGTAACGTTTACACCATATACCACGGCGAAGTAGTTAACCATGCCCGGTGCGTAGCACGGGCATAAAATCTAGTTTCTCCAGAAAAAAATATATCCACAAAGTATTAGGTTTATGATTACATAATCGCTATGATAAAGATTAAATCCTCATCCAATGAGGAGTGTAACTACTTTCTTTTGAAACATCCACTCACTTAAGTAGTTTACGTCACTCTAAAATATATTTACCAATCAAGATGTGTCTTTTCCAGATCCGTTGTTTGATAAAAGTCCACAGAGCTACAAAATGATGATGACGTGTGCCTAACCAGATTATTGTGCAACAGTTGAGAGACTGAGGTGCGGTTACTTTGCGAAACCAATGCATCATTTCAGTTTAAAAAAAATGTATCTACAAAGTATGAGGTTCATGATTACATTATCAGGCTTCTGCTTAGTAGTATATGATTTAAGTTACTGTACAGAAAATTATATACGGTGAAAATTATATTTTGCACCATATTTCACGTGATCAATTGTTTGTGCACCATATTTTAAAGTATAAAAGACGTAGCACAAGTATGACGAAGGAGACAAAATGATGATGACGTGTGTCCTCACCAGGTTACTATGCTACGGTTGGGAGTCCGAGGTCCAGTTACACTGCGAAATCAATGTATCATTTCGCCTTAAAAAATATATCCACAAAGTATTAGGTTTTTGATTACATAATCGCGATGATAAAGATTAAATCCACAGCCCACGAGGAGAAATATTATTTTCTTTTAAAACATTCATTCACATAAGTGGTTTACGTCACTCTAATATGTATGTACCAATCAAGATATGTCTTTTCGAGATCTGTTGTTTCACAAAATTCCACGGAGTTACATAATGATGATGACGTGTGCCCTAACCAAATTATTGTGCGACGTTTGAGAGAATAATTTTCGGTTACACTGTGAAACCAATGCATCGTTTCACTTTAAAAAATATATATCCCCAAAGTATGAGGTTTATAATTACATAATCGCTATGATAAAGATTAAAACCACCGCCAACGAGTGTAATTCTTTTCTTTAGAAATATCCACTCACACAAGTGGTTTACGTCACTCTAAAATGTATCTACCAATCAAGATGTGTCTTTTAGAAAATTTCACGGAGTTACAAAATGATGATGGCGTGTGCCCTAACCAGATTATTGTGCGACGTTTGAGAGAATGTGTTGTTACTTTGTGAAACCAATGCATTGGATCGTCTTATTTGCCGAGAGATCTTCTTTTTTTTTTTTGATCGGTCAAAAAAGATGCTTGATTATAATGCAGCACCACCACCATAGGACGCCATTAACGCTATTATATAAAAAATCTTGATACCCATGAGAAAGATAAAAACCTAAAACCTAAAATCTTTGCAATTAACTAAGATTGCAAACAACCAACTAGGAAAACTCTTATTCCCATTTGTATATTCTTTTGAAACATCCACACACTTAAATAGTTTACATCACTCTAAGATGTGTCTTTTCCAGAGTTGTAGCTTGACAAAAGTCCACAGAGCTACAAAATGATGACGACGTGTGCCCTAACCAGATTTTTGTGCGATACATGAGAGAACGAGGTGCGTGTACCTTGAGACACCAATGCATCATTTCGCCAGACAAAAATATATCCACAAGGTATTAGGTTTATGATTACACAATCGCTATGATAAATATTAAATCCTCAGGCAACGAGGAGTGTAATTATTTTCTTTTGAAACATCCACTCACTTAAGTAGTTTACGTCACTCTAAAATATATTTACCAATCAAGATGTGTCTTTTCCAGATCCGTTGTTTGACAAAAGTCCGCGGAGCTACAAAATGATGATGACGTGTGCCTAACCAGATTATTGTGCAACAGTTGAGAGACTGAGGTGCGGTTACTTTGCGAAACCAATGCATCATTTCAGTTTAAAAAAATGTATCCACAAAGTATGAGGTTCGTGATTACATTATCGGGCTTCTGCTTAGTAGTATAAGATTTAAGTTACTGTACAAAAAATTATATACAGTGAAAATTATATTTTGCACCATATTTCACGTGATCAATTGTTTGTGCACCATATTTTAAAGTATAAAAGACGTAGCACAAGTATGACGAAGGAGACAAAATGATGATGACGTGTGTCCTCACCAGGTTAATGTGCTACAGTTGGGAGTCCGAGGTCCAGTTACACTGTGAAACCAATGTATCATTTCGCCTTAAAAAATATATCCACAAAGTATTAGGTTTTTGATTACCTAATCGCTATGATAAAGATTAAATCCACATCCCATGAGGAGAAATATTATTTTCTTTTAAAACATTCACTCATATAAGTGGTTTACGTCACTCTAATATGTATGTACCAATTAAGATGTGTCTTTTCGAGATTTTTTGTTTCACAAAAGTCTATGGAGCTACATAATGATGATGACGTGTGCCCTAACCAAATTACTGTGCGACGTTTGAGAGAACAATTTGCGGTTACACTGTGAAACCAATGCATAGTTTCACTTAAAAAAATATATATCCCCAAAGTATGATGTTTATAATTACATAATCGCTATGATAAAGATTAAATCCGCCGCCAACGAGGAGTGTAATTATTTTCTTTTGAAATATCCACTCACATAAGTGGTTTACGTCACTCTAAAATGTATGTACCAATCAAGATGTGCCTTTTCCAGATCTATTGTTTTAGAAAAGTCCATGGAGCTACAAAATGATGATGACGTGTGCCCTAACCAGATTATTGTGTGACGTTTGAGAGAATAATGTGCGGTTACTCTGTGAAACCAATGCATTAGATCATCTTATTTGCCGATTTAGATCTTCTCCTTTTTTTTTGATCGGTCAAAAAATTGCTTGACTATAATACAACACCACCACCATAGGACGCTATTATATAAAAAAATCTTGATACCCATGAGAAAGATAAAAACCTAAAATCTTTGCAATTAACCAAGATTGAAAACAACCAACTAGGAAAACTACTAGTCCCATTTGTATTTTCTTTTGAAACATCCACACACTTAAATAGTTTAAGTCACTTTAAGATGTGTCTTTTCCAGAGTTGTAGCTTGACAAAAGTCCACGGAGCTATAAAATGATGACGACTTGTGCCCTAACCAGATTTTTGTGCGATAGATGAGAGAACGAGGTGCGTGTACCTTGCGACACCAACGCATCATTTCGTCAGAAAAAAATATATCCACAAAGTATTAGGTTTATGATTACATAATCGCTCTGATAAAGATTAAATTCTCAGCCAACGAGGAGTGTAATTATTTTCTTTTGAAACATCCACTCACTTAAGTGGTTTAAAATGTATGTACAAATCAAGATGTGTATTTTCCAGATTTATTGTTTTACAAGAGTCCACGGAGCTACAAAATGATGATGACGTGTGCCCTAATCAGATTATTTTTGCGACGTTTGAGAGAATAATTTGCGGTTACGCTGTGAAACCAATGCATCGTTTTACTTTCAAAAAATAAATCCACAAAATATGAGGTTTACGTAATCGCGCTTCTGCTTAGCATCAGAATGAGGTAAATCTATGTTATTATTCATGTTGATTTAAGTTACTATACACAAAATTCTATATGGTTTACTGACTTAATTTCATCATCGTCATTCTTCCATTATCATCATAAATATTACTGAATAATTGTATTTAAAAGAAAAATAGCTGCATCTCTGTCATTCTTTGGTTAACAAAAAAAAAACATCCAAAGAGGAAAACACGACATCTGCCCATTTGACCTTATTCTGTCCGCAATGAGGTGAGAATAAATTGCAATTAAACAAGATCGGAACAACCAACTAGGAAAAATCCTAATCCCATTTGTATTGATCATCTTGGGAAGGATGTTTACAGAATTTCACTTTACTTAATTACAAAGATAAAAAGGAACGTTACCAAACGTATGGTTTTTTTTGTATGAATAAAATTTAGTAACTTTCTTTCAAAAGATGATGAAATCGAGCTTACATTGGTAATTGTGGTGGTGCTTATGATAACATGAACATTATAAGTTGTGTGTATATATTAGGTCTGAAAGGACATGACATTTTAGTAGGGTATTTTGTATATTATATATAATCGTGACGACCGAAGGGTGTCCCATCTATATTTAAATAGTTTACATCACTCTAAAATGTATACGTATGTATATATATATATACTACAAGAAAATCTAGCTATTGCTACACCATATATTTCCACACCTTCAATATAGGTGTTGCAAAAGAAAATTTGTAATCACAGTACTTTTAAACTGCAGCTAAAAGTTATAATTAACTGTTGTAAAATGAAACTTTTGCCACAAAACTGTAGCAACAATATGAAAAGAGTGTGGCAAAAAAGTATAATCTCTGGCTGCAGCAATAAAGATTGGGTGCAACAATAGACTTCTTGCTACATAGGTTATCACGACACTAGTAGGGGTTTATGCCATAACGATTGAGTGCTGCAATATATTAAGTTTTCTTGTAGGATGTACCGATCAAGATGTGTCTTTTCCAGAGTTGTTGATTGACAAAGTCCACGGAGCTACAAAATGATGATGACGTGTGCCCTAACCAGATTATTGTGCGGCAGTTGAGAGACCGAGATGCGGTTACTTGGAGAAACCAATGCATGATTTCGGTTTAAAAAAATACATCCACAAAGTATGAGGTTTATAATTATATAATCGCTATGAGAAAGATTATATCCACAGCCAACGAGGAGTGTAATTATTTTCTTTTGAAACACACACACACTTAAATAGTTTACGTCACTCTAAGATTTGTCTATTCCAGAGATGTAGCTTGACAAAAATCCACGGAACTACAAAATGATGACGATGTGTGCCCTAACCAGATTTCTATGCGATAGATGAGAGAACGAGGTGCGTGTACCTTGCGACACCAACGCATCATTTCGCTAGACAAAAATATATCCACAAAGTATTAGGTTTATGATTACATAATCGCTATGATAAAGATTAAATCCTCAGCCAACGAGGAGTGTAATTATTTTCTTTTGAAACATCCACTCATTTAAGTAGTTTACGTCACTCTAAAATATATGTACCAATCAAGACGTGTCTTTTCCAGATCTATTTTTTGATAAAAGTCCACGGAGCTACAAAATGATGATGACGTGTGCCCTAACCAGATTATTGTGCGAAAGTTGAGAGACTGAGGTGCGGTTACTTTGGGAAACCAATGCATCATTTCAATTTAAAAAAAATGTAGCCAAAAAGTATGAGGTTCATGATTACATTATCGCGCTTCTGCTTAGTAGTATAATATGATTTAAGTTACTGTACAGAAAATTATATGCGGTGAAAATTATATTTTGCACCATATTTTACGTGATCAATTGTTTGCGCATCATATTTTAAAGTATAAAAGACGTAACACAAGTATGACGAAGGAGAGAAAATGATGATGACGTGTGCCCTGACAAGATTACTGTGCTAAGTTGGGAGTCTGAGGTCCGGGTTACACTGCGAAACCAATGTATCATTTCGCCTTAAAAAAATATATCCACAAAGTATTAGGTTTTTGATTACATAATCGCTATGATAAAGATTAAATCCAGAGCCCACGAGGAGTAATATTAATTTCTTTTGAACAGTCACTCACATAAGTGGTTTACGTCACTCTAATATATATGTACTAATCAAGATGTGTCTTTTAGAGAGTTGTTGTTTCACAAAAGTCCATGGAGCTACATAATGATCATGACGTGTGCCCTCACTAGATTACTATGCGACGTTTGAGAGAATAATTTGCGGTTACATTGTGAAACCAATGCATCGTTTCACTTTAAAAAATATATATCCCCAAAGTATGAGGTTTATAATTACATAATCGCTACGATCAAGATTAAATCCACCGCCAACGAGGAGGGTAATTATTTTCTTTTGAAACATCCACTCACATAAGTGGTTTACGTCACTCTAAAATGTATGTACCAATCAAGATGTGTCTTTTCCAGATTTATTGTTTTACAAAAGTCCATGGAGCTACAAAGTCATGATGACGTGAGCCCTAACCAGATTATTATGCGACGTTTGAGAGAATAATTTGCGGTAACATTGTGAAACCACTGCATCGTTTCACTTTAAAAAAATATATCCACAAAGTATGAGGTTTATGTAATCTCGCTTCTGCTTAGCACCGGAATTAGGTAAATCTATGTTATTATTCATGTTGATTTAAGTTACTATACACAAAATTATATACGGTTTACTGACTTAGTTTCATCATCGTCATTCTTCCATTATCATCATAAATATTGCTAAATAATTGTATTTAAAAGAAACACAGTTGCATCTCTGTCATTGTTGGTTAACAAAAAATAAAAATATCCAAAGAGGAAAACACGACATCTGCCCACTTGACCTTATTCTGTCCGCAATGAGGTGAGAAATCTCTGCAATTAATTAAGATCGGAAACAACCAACTAGGAAAACTCCTAGTTCTATTTGAATTGATCATCTTGGAACGGATATTTACATAATTTCATTTCACTTAATTACTAAAATAAAAAGGAACGTTACCAAAAGTGTGGTGTTTGTTGTATGAATAGAATTTAGTAACTTTTTTTCAAAAGATGATGAAATCGAGCTTTCATTGGTAATTGTGGTGCTTATGATAACATCAACACTATAAGCTGTGTGTACATATATATATATATATACACACACACTTTATGAGTAAAATAGGAAGAATATGTCCAGCTTGTTCTGCATAGTTCTCTAATTATATTCAGAATATATATACAGAAACGTTTGCAAAGGTTGCAAAGATAATTTTGTATTCAAAGAAGATTGAATATCATGCTAGTTTTTAAAGTGAATGAAGTGAAAATTGTGGTTTGCACCACATTTCACGTTATCAATTTTTGGTGCATCATATTTTAAGCATAAAAGACGTAACACAAGTGTGACGAAGGAGACAAAATGATGATGACGTGTGCCCTAACCAGATTATAGTGCGACAGTTGAGCGACTGAGGTGTGGTTACTTGGCGAAACCAATGCATCATTTCAGTTTAAAAAAATATATCCACAAAGGATGAGGTTTATGATTATATAATCGCTATTGGAAAGATTATATCCACAGCCAACGAGGAGTGTAATTATTTTCTTTTGAAACATCCGCTCACATAAGTGGTTTATGTCACTCTAAAATGTATTTACCATTCATGAAGTGACTTTTCCAGAGCTGCTGCTTGAGAAAGGTTCACGGAGAAAAAGGCTACAAAATGATGATGACATACGCTATCACCAAATTATTGTGCGCCGGTTGAGAGAATAATGTGCAGTTACTTTGTGAAACCAATGCATTAGATCGTCTTATTTGCCGAGTTAGATCTTCTTCTTTCAAAAAATGCTTGATTATAATGCAACACCACCACCATAGGATGCCATTAACGCTATTATATAAAAAAATCTTGATACCCATGAGAAAGATAAAAACCTAAAATCATTGCAATTAACCAAGATTGCAAACAACCAACTAGGAAAACTCTTAGTCCCATTTGTATTTTCTTTTGAAACATCCACACACTTAAATAGTTTACGTCACTCTAAGATGTGTCTTTTCCAGAGTTGTAACTTGACAAAACTCCACGGAGCTACAAAATGATGACGACGTGTGCCCTAACCATACTTTTGTGCGATAGATGAGAGAACGAGGTGCGTTTACCTTGCGACACCAACGCATCATTTCGCCAGACAAACATATATCCGCAAAGTATTAGGTTTATGATTACATAATCACTATTGAAAAAGCGGGGGTCTAACAACACCACCCAATATTTCGCTTAGTGATAGGTGTCTAAAGCACCTAATTCTATATCTAGTATTTATGTTTTCTTTGCTATTATCCTTGTGAATTGCATCTCGTATGTTTAGTTTTGAGTTATTAGGTGCAATGGAGTCACTATGAGCAAAAGAAGGAGAAAACGTCACGTATTATTCTTGGAGCTTTGGAGATAGCTACAACTAGGGTTTTCTTTCGTTTTATTTTTCATCTTCTTTAATTATTTTATGATTATGATTATGATGAACTCCATTATTATGAGTAACTAAACTCAATTATTGGTTATGGGATAAAAGTTGATTTCTCAAGCATGTTATTTAAATCAATGAATTAGTTTTGTCTCAAAACTTTATTGTTTATGATTCATGGTTGATATTGTTTTATGATTTGAATGCTAGTTTGGTTGAGTCCGGAATCAATTAGATTAATCTTCATCTCTATTGCTAGATTAGGGTTTTCAGTACGAAATAGTTGTTTATCCATGATTCTAAGTAGCATAGTGCCATTATTAATTGTAGTGATACATCTTTATAATAGCATATGAATCATAACCTTTGTTGAAACGAATTAGTGCTTTTACACGTTTGTTTGCATTGATTAGTCTTATTTCATAGAACTTATTGCTCTTAGGGAGTTAAAATTAATTGTGCTTTTACACATTAGGTTGCTTTCTAGGTAGATTTCACAATAGCATCTTTTAATGTTGTTTGTGATAAAATCGGGAAATAAACGGGATACTCTTGCGATCAAGATATCCTAGGACTTTTAGTAAATGAGAGATTAAAATTCCAATTCTAGTCATTGATGAAAATACATGTTTGTGAATGATACTATCCCGTGACCAATATCTTCTCCTTATTGATTATTCAAATTATTTTATTGCTTTTGATTACTTTTGTTGCTTTGTTTTATTTAGATAAAACAAAAATCCCCCCCTTTGGTTACTTAAGAATCTGAAAATTTGATAACAACAAAAGCCTCTCTGTGGGAACGAACTCTTTCTTATCACATACTATATTTATATCTAGTTGAGTGAGAAAGTGAATTATATTTGCACGGCTGACAACCGGTCAAATTTTTGGCGCCGCTGCTTGGGAGGCATACGGCTTGTTATTAAGTTTTTAGTTTCTTATTATCATTTCTGCTTTCATATTTGCTTTTTGTTTTCTTGTCTTGTTTCTCACTTGTTTGCGAGAATTGTTTTCAGGTACCTAATCCCTGGCTTCTAAAGATTGGAACTATCCAAGGTGCGGGATAGCTACCAAGTCACGACACGACGGAAGAACAAGAGTTAGAAGTGGAAAAAGAATTACAACTAGAAGAAGAACAAAATGTTCCATTTTTAGAAGAACCACTAGTTGAAGAAGAAGAAGCAATGGGTGATGCAAATCGTACACTCAAGGACTTGGCTTATCATAGGCTTGATGCACAACGGTGGTGTATTGAGACAAACTCAACCTTCGAGATCAAGTCGGGGTTGATTAGAGAGTTACCGAAGTTTCATGGCATGGCGAATGAAGATCCAAACAAGCATCTCATGGATTTCCACAACGTTATCATGGCTATGCTTCCACCGGAGACTAATGCGGATGGAGCAATGTTGAAAGCTTTTCCATTCTCTTTGGCGGACAATGCTAAGGAATGGTTGTATTATTTACCATCTGGAAGTGTCACTACATGGAACGGGTTGAAGAAACTCTTTCTAGAGAGGTATTTTCCTGCGGCAAAGGCTACTCAAATTCTCAAAGACATTTGTGGGATAAAGCAATACGTAGGAGAATCTTTGTATGAATGTTGGGAGCGATACAAGAGATTAGTGGAAAGTTTTCCACACCACCAATTTAGTGACGTGATGATAATACAATACTTCTACGAAGGTCTCCAAACAAGTGATAGATATCTTCTTGATGCAACGGGTGGTGGTGCACTAGTGAACAAGACGGTGGCCCAAGCTACCGAGTTTATTGAAAGCATGGCTGCAAACTCGCAACAATTCTACACAAGAGGTGAACCAATGGTTAGGCGAGTGCATGAATTTACGGATTCATCATCACACCGTGATCAAAGGATGGATAACATGGAGAAAATGATGCAAAAGATGGCTGCGGTTATTTTACCTTCATATGGTGAAGAGTTGGAGCAAGCTAGTGTTATCTTTCCAAATCAACAAAGACGGTATGATCCCTACTCCAACACTTACAATCCGGGATGGAGAGATCACCCCAACTTTAGCTATGCAAACAAGCAAGGCGCGGTTCAACAACCTACATTCAACCGTTCGGGTGGATTTCAACCACAACAACAACAATTCCAGCCGCAACAACAACAACAATTTCAGCAACCACAACAATCGATGCAAAATCAAGGTTCTGATATCGATGCAAAGCTTCAAACTTTTATGCAAGGCATTTCTACCATGTTTAAGGAAAGTCAACAAGAAACTAAGAGTGTTATCAAGGAGTTGCAGACACAAATGGGCTTCATGGAAATTGATATTAACAAGTTGAGGGCACAAAATAGTGGGAAACTCCCTTCTCAACCTATCAACCCAAAAGAGGGTGTCAATGCTATTACGTTGAGAAGTGGTACACAACTTGTGCAACCCGAAATTACTGATTCGGGCAAGGTGGAAACACCAAAGGAGCCGGTTTTGGAGGAAAAGAGGGATGAAATTCCCCAAACACCCGAGGTACCTATTCCTAACTCTAAAACTCCGGTTTCTACTTATGTTCCTCATTTACCTTTCCCTCGCATATTTGCAAGTTCCAAGAAGGCGGAACTAGAAAAGGAGATTTTAGACGTTTTAAAGAAGATTCATGTGAACATACCACTCATTGATGCGATCAAGCAAGTTCCCAAATATGCGAAAGTGTTGAAGGACTTGTGTACCAATAATCAAAGGCTCAAAGGTAATGAAGTGCTAAGTGTGGGGGAGAATGCTTCGGCAATCTTACAACACAAACTCCCACTGAAATGTAAGGATACCGGTAGCTTTGACATTCCAGTCACAATTGGTAACACCACTTTTAACAAAGCTATGTTGGATTTAAGTGCATCCGTAAATGTTATGCCTGCATCTATGTACAATTCACTTGAGTTAGGTCCTCTTAAAAAGGCTGGAATTGTATTGCAATTAGCCGATCGCTCTAATGTTTACCAAATGGGTATTGTTGAGGATGTTCTTGTGCAGGTTAATCAACTTGTATTTCCAACTGACTTTTGCGTGTTAGAGATGAATGAAGGGTCACCGGACTCGTCTCTTCCATTGCTACTTGGGCGTCCCTTCATGAAAACGGCGAAAACCATTATCGATGTGGATAAAGGAACGCTAACTATGGAGTTTGATGGAGAAACAATACGTTTCAACATTTTCGAGACGATGAGATATCCTAGTGATGTCCACTCTTGTTTCTCCATTGATGTTATGGATACATTGGCACAACAAGTATTTGAATTGAATGGTGATGATGCTTTGAAAACCGTTTTGACTACATCCATGGATAATAGTGTAGAGTGTGGTAATGAAGTCAAGGAAGACCTTGGTGATCTTAATTCACTACAAGGATACCCGGAAACTCATAATATCTCTTTTATTTCTTTACCATGCAGTGATGAAAATCTTGTACCTTCCAATGTTAAATCTCCAAAGTTAGAATTGAAACCTCTTCCCGATCACCTAAAGTACTTATACTTGGGTGACAAGGAAAATTTACCTGTGATTGTTTCTAACAAGCTTAGTAAATTACATGATAAAAAACTTCTAAGGGTGCTAAGGAAGTACAAGAAGGCCATAGGATGGATAATTGCTGATATCAAGGGTATAAGCCCTGCCGTTTGTATGCATAAAATCCGTTTGGAGGACGATGCAAAGCCTATAAGGGAAGCGCAACGTCGTTTGAACCCTCCCATGATGGAAGTTGTGAAAAAGGAGATACTAAAGCTTTTGGACGTGGGTGTTATCTACCCCATATCCAACAGCAAGTGGGTGAGCCCGGTACAAGTAGTACCAAACAAATCAGGTGTGACGGTGGTGGAGAATGATAAGAACGAACTTGTGCCAACTCGTGTGCAAACCGGTTGGAGGGTTTGTATTGATTACAGGAAATTGAATGCCACCACTAGGAAGGATCATTTTCCATTGTCGTTTATTGATCAAATGCTTGAACGTTTAGCTGGACATTCTTAATATTGCTTCCTTGATGGTTATTCAGGTTACAATCAGATTATGATAGCGCCGGAGGATCAAGAGAAAACCACTTTCACTTGTCCTTTCGGTACTTTTGCTTATAGAAGGATTCCTTTTGGCTTGTGCAATGCTCCAGCTACCTTTCAAAGGTGTATGGTAAGTATCTTCTCAGAATATGTTGAAAACATAATCGAAGTGTTTATGGATGACTTTAGTGTCTTTGGTGATTCATTTGACCTTTGCTTGCACAACTTTTCATTAGTACTTGAACGATGTGTTGAAAAAAATCTTGTACTAAATTGGGAGAAATGCCATTTCATGGTAACTCATGGCATAATTTTAGGCCATATAATATCTTCTAAAGGCTTGGAAGTCGATAAATCTAAATTAGACCTTATTCGTGCTTTAACCCCTCCCACTACGGTGAGGGAGATACGCTCTTTTCTTGGTCATGTAGGTTTTTATCGTAGATTTATCAAGGATTTTTCCAAGATAGCATCACCACTTTGCAACTTATTGCAAAAAGATGTGGTTTTTAACTTTGATGAAAAGTGTATGGCGGCATTCAATCGTTTGAAAGAACTTTTGATTTCATCCCATATCATCAAACCACCGGATTGGAGCAAGCCTTTTAAGCTTATGTGTGATGCAAGTGATTATGCGGTTGGTGCGGTGCTTGGGCAACGTGTGGGGAAGATACCTCATGATATTTATTATGCTTCTAGAACGTTAAATGAGGCCCAACAAAACTAAATAACCACTGAAAAAGAGTTATTAGCTATTGTTTTTGCTTTGGAAAAGTTTCGCTCTTATCTAATTGGTACAAAAGTTGTTGTCTTTTCTGATCATGCAGCACTTAGGTACTTGCTAATGAAGAAAGAAGCGAAACCGAGGCTCATACGATGGATTTTGCTCTTGCAAGAGTTTGATATTGAAATCAAGGACAAGAAAGGAATTGAGAACACGGTTGCGGATCATTTGATCCGTCTTGCTATGGAAAAGGAAGCTATCCCATTGCGTGAAAGTTTCCCGGATGAGCAACTATTCTCAATTGCCTTTGGAGAGCCATGGTATGCTGACATTGTGAACTACTTGGTGTCTAAACAAATCCCAAAGAACTTGTCTCATGATGAGAGGGACAAACTTAAGAGGTTTGGGAACCAATACATATGGGATGATCCATACTTATGGAAACAAGGTAGTGACCAAGTATTACGAAGGTGCGTTCCCGAATCCGAGTTTAATTCTATCTTGTCTTTTTGTCACTCCTATGCTTGTGGAGGACATTTTGGGAATAAGAGAACCGCTCACAAGGTACTTGAAAGCGGTTTCTATTGGCCAACCTTGTTTAAAGATGCATATATATTTTTTACAACTTGTGATAGGTGCCAAAGAACAGGCAATCTAGGTGCCCGAAATCAAATGCCACAAACTTTTATTCAATTTATTGAAGTTTTTGATGTATGGGGTATTGATTTTATGGGTCCTTTTGTCAACTCTCATGGGAATTTTTATATCTTACTTGTTGTGGATTATGTTTCCAAATGGGTGGAAGCTAAGGCCACCCCGACTAATGATTCTAAAGTGGTTTCATATTTTGTGCAAGCTAATATCTTTGCAAGGTTTGGAATTCCAAGATCCATAATTAGCGATGGGGGTTCTCACTTCAAAAACAGGATCTTGCAAAGCTTGTTGAAGAAGTACAATGTGTCGCACAAGATTGCAACACCTTATCATCCCCAAACAAATGGACAAGCCGAGGTTTCTAACCGGGAGGTGAAATCCATTCTAGAGAAGACGGTGAACCCAACAAGGAAAGATTGGAGCATGCGACTTAATGATGCTTTGTGGGCTTATAGAACCGCATACAAGACACCTATCGGGATGTCTCCCTTTAGGCTTATTGATGAGTGCCAAATATTGTATATATCTATCCCTTTTTGTTGGCATTTAACTCATCTTTTATGCATTAATTCTACATTTTATCCCATATTCTGTATTTTCATTGTTTTCAAGAATAAATATTTTTATTAATTAATTTTGCATTTTTAGGTAATAAATAAAGTTTGGATGAATCGCGGAGCGAAAAGAGCAGAAAAGTAGTGAAAAGCCGGGAGAAATCACGCAAGGAAGCCGCGAAGAATGGTGCGCACAACCTCATTTTCTATAACCAAAACCGCCTCCATCTTCAGCCGTCGGATTGGATCCATCTCATCATCCGATGGTCGCTCCTTCATCGCGCATCAAAATCTGAAGCTCCTGCAAAACACCATAGTGCCTAAATTCCAAGCCTTCAGATTAGATCATATTTAGATCCTACGGTCGCTTCTCTGCCTGTTCATCAAATATCGATACTTCCGGTTAACACTACAACACCTAACCTCGATCTTCGCCGTTGATTTTGTTGTATCAAAGCATCCGACGGTCGCTACCAGCCTCTTCAGGGATAGCCATCCGATCCACCTACCAGCTTCGCATCTCGCAGCTCAGAGTCACAGAACATCAAGAATCGATGAAGCCGCCTAACACCCTAGCAACCGAACCTATACCCTAAACTCGACCCATTCTTCTCCTCTTTCTTTCTTCTTCTTCCCCACTCCTCTGCAGAAACCACCGTACACCACCACCTTCTCCACCTCTGTCACCACCTGCTCCGCCACCAACTCTCTGTCACCACGTCCATCAAAGTAACCAATACCATCAGTTTCCCTTCTCCTTAGCCCCTATTTTCTCAATTTCTGCACGTTCTCTATCAGAAACCCTAGCGTGCAAAATTGGTAAATTAGGTCGAAAGTGAGGAGTAATTGAAGACATGGAGAGGTAGAGGAGGACAAATAGAAGGATGGGTCGACGTGATGGAGCTGTTATTTCAAGGAATTTGGTGAGTTTCACCAAACCCTAGTTCTACTGTTTTGGGGGAAAATTGGGGGAAAACCCTAAATGTGTCTGTGGGTATAAATAGAGAATGGGTGTGGTGTAGAAAGGTATGCTGGACTAGCCAGTGTCCAGAACTTTCAAGTTCTGTTAATTTCCATGTTCAGTTCAATTTTGTTAAAGTTCTGTTAGACTTTCATATCTTGTTAAATGTATCCTGTTAATGTGTGTTATTACTGTTAGATGTTTGTGTTCATTGTTAATGTTTGTTTCATGTTAATGTTAAATGTTGTAATGTTCCTGTTAATGTATGTTGTTTACATGTGTAGTTCACTGTTGTTGCTCACTGTCAGTTAAATGTTCACTGTTGTGTTTAATTTGCTGTCACATTTGATGGAATGCTAGGCTAGATACCTTTGAAGCATTGAACTGATTGTGCAATGGAAGAAATCAGTGCTCATAGCAAGCTGATTATCTTGCCATTCTTGTTGTATGCTTAGGTGCATTGTGTTGATTGAGTAGTGGGGAGAAACTAGTGCTCACTAGTGACAATGAGCAAGCTAGTTCTCTTCCCACTCTAGAAGAATGCCTAGAGCCACTGCTACTACTTGCATTGTTATCACTGTTAGTTTCACCATCTTCCCTGCCTTAGGCTAATTGCCTTTGTGTCACTTTCACTTTGTTCCTTTTTGTTTTGTTTTTGTTCACTGTTTTGTTACTCATTATCTTGTTCACACAATTTTCTTCATTGCCTTGTTTTGCCCTGTTTACTTCCCTTGGCTTGCTGCAACTCTGTTGCTGCTGCTGTTTTCTTGGCCTTGTGCTGCTGTGCACTGCTTGTGCAGCTGCTGCTGCAACCCATCTGCCCTGCAACTCTGCTGTTGCTGCTTTCCTCTGCATTGCTGCATTGCCTCCCTTCCACTGCTGCTGCAACTGCTTCCTCTCCTGCTGCCATTCCTTTCCCTGTTGTTTTCCCTTGTTGCAGCACTGTTGTTAGCCCCAGCTGCTACTGCTTGCATCTGCTCTGCTGTGCACTCAAGCCCATAGCCCAGTTCAATAACCAAGCCCAGTACATTTCATTCCAGAAGCCCAAAGCCCAATTACTGTGAAAGACCACTTCACTGTTAGGGTGAAATTGAGCCCAAAGCTCAATCAAAGCCCAAAGCTCAAAGGTACAAAACCCACTAAGCCCATAAGTCCATTGGTACCCAAAGCCCAACAACAATTTAGAGCCCAAATAGCTAAACACTACAAAACACTCCCGATCTCTGTGGATCGACCCGTACTTGCACGAGCTACAACCGACGACCGTGCACTTGCGGTATTACTGTAGGCCCGCGTTTTCATTGCGCTTCATTTTTACACGTTCCCGGGCCCACCAAGTTTTTGGCCGGGGATAATTTTTAGGACCTTTTCAAAGCCTACCAAGTTTTTGGCGCCGTTGCCGGGGATTGGTGCTGTGTTTTTCTTGTTTTTTTAGCTATTTTTGCATTTCACTGCATAGCATCTGCATCTGCATCTGCTTCACTTCATTTGCTGTTGGACCTGCTGTTCTAAACCTGTTTTCCTCTGCTGGGACGCCACCAAGGAAAAGAACCAAAACCCAACTGGGTTTTTGCAACAATATCAGAGCAGCTGGGCTGTGCTTAAAAGGTAACCCATTTAAGAGAACCCGAATTGTGGGCTTCCAATTTTTTAATTGTGGGCATGTAATATTAAAGCCAATTTTTGGGCTTCTCTTATTTTCTGTTGGGTTTGTAATAATTTATTTGTGGGCTTGTATTTATTTTGTGTGGGCTTGTTTAAATTCTTCCATTGGACTTGTATTTTGGACTCTGGGTTTAAACCCAGCTGAGCTTATAACCGAATGTGGGCTTGCTTCCACTCAAGAGTAGACCTCGAAACCAAAGTTTTAAAACAAACGTCGGGCCTTAACCAACTGGGCCAAATTCAACTTTCAAAGTTAAAACTTAGTGTTTCGTGAACCGCAGCCTTCCTTCCATTCCATTAGAGGACAAACAGTGGGCTTGCTCCCATTCAAAAACCAAATTTTATTTTCTTTTAAAAAAAAAAAAAAAAAAAAAAAAAAAAAAAAAAAAACCAAAAATTTCCTTTGCTCCCATTCAAAAACCAAATTTTATTTTCTTTTTCTAAAAAAAAAAAAAAAAAAAAGTTTTATTTTTCTCCCATTTAAGTCCAATTTTAGTGTTTTGAAACTTTCCATGTCTCTACACTTTTTCTTTTGGGTTGATCCTCAACTCTTTAGACTTTTGGTGTATGGTGATTTTTTTGTATATAATCCAGTAGATAAAATTTCTTAAAAACCCTTTTGTTCCTTTTGTATATATTTTGCTAATCCAATATGATCTCGGCTGAAATATGTTGGATTTTTGCCTTGAATAACGGAGTTTTAATTCTGCTTTCGCCGAAATCGGGTATTCTCTCTCCTTTTACTCTACTCAGCATGTCCCTTTCCATATGTTGCATTTTAATTCTTTCCATATTTTGAAACATTGAGGACAATGTTTAGTTTAGGTTTGGGGGTATAGAGTAGATACCATGATAATTTGCCATAATTGAAAACGAACTCCTTCTTCTTTTTGAAAAAATTGAAAAATTCCAAAAAAATTGAAAAATCAAATTCAAAAAAATTAAAAAATTAGAAAAATCATAAAAATGGAGCTCATTTACCTTGAAATGTTGACTCTTGTGCAAATATGTATTTTTATTAGGAGTCTTAGTCTAGATATTTAGGCACCCTGATTCTAGCACAATTCACATAGTGATAAGAAATTTGCACGCGCACGATCTACCAATACATGTATGGCCTCGATCTTCAAGGTGTTTGATAGGAAGTTACGATTGCCAATCACTTTAGAATACTGAACGAAACTTGACTAGCTTGTTCTTTGGTTGGTTGGGATAGAAGGTGGAGGTTACATTAAGAAAGACAACCATCGAATTTAACTGGGTGCATCAAAAAGGGCTACCTCTTGCAAAGTGTCATGTAATCTTTTTTTTCCTTTTGTGTTTGTATCAAAAGTGTTTCCTTGTTCAAAAAAAAAAAAAAAAAAAATCAAAAAAAAAAAAAAAAAAAAAAAAAATCAAGTACTTATCAATTCCATCATCTCTTGTTCCAAAAATAAAAAGAGAATAGTCAATGTAAATAAGAGTCATGTAAATAGTCATTTTGTTGTTTTATTGTAATAAGCAAGGAGGGTGTATGCCATTGATGTACAACGCGAGTAATTGTGAAATACCTCCAACTCATTCACAATTCTCGTAAAGTCCGGACAGCTAGCTAGATTTCGACCTCAGTTCTTAGCCTGAGAAACTATCTCTTGGTGATTAGTAGTCATAACTTCAGATCTTTCTTTACACATGTGTAGATACACTTTACACTCTTATCACATGTCTTTTTTTTTGTTATCAGTGCTAGGATTGTGCCTTTGATAGCTAGATTGACATCTCCATTTTGCTGTGAGCTTAAACTGTTTTGCACATGTCACATTTGATGGAATCTGAGCTCATATTTTGTCCTTAGGTTTTGTAGGCACACCTCTGGTAAACCTTCACGAGACTTCACTCGTCCACTAGGGACACTTAGTGGTTTAAAAGGCTTAGTGCATACGCTAAATGCATTCGAGAGACCAGCGACAGTGGTATAGTTAGGATTTCCTTAGTTCTATTTTACTTGAGGACAAGTAAAATTCAGGTTTGGGGGTATTTGATGAGTGCCAAATATTGTATATATCTATCCCTTTTGTTGGCATTTAACTCATCTTTTATGCATTAATTCTACATTTTATCCCATATTCTGTATTTTCATTGTTTTCAAGAATAAATATTTTTATTAATTAATTTTGCATTTTTAGGTAATAAATAAAGTTTGGATGAATCGCGGAGCGAAAAGAGCAGAAAAGTAGTGAAAAGCCGGGAGAAATCACGCAAGGAAGCCGCGAAGAATGGTGCGCACAACCTCATTTTCTATAACCAAAACCGCCTCCATCTTCAGCCGTCGGATTGGATCCATCTCATCATCCGATGGTCGCTCCTTCATCGCGCATCAAAATCTGAAGCTCCTGCAAAACACCATAGTGCCTAAATTCCAAGCCTTCAGATTAGATCATATTTAGATCCTACGGTCGCTTCTCTGCCTGTTCATCAAATATCGATACTTCCGGTTAACACTACAACACCTAACCTCGATCTTCACCGTTGATTTTGTTGTATCAAAGCATCCGACGGTCGCTACCAGACTCTTCAGGGATCACCGTCCGATTCACCTACCAGCTTCGCATCCAGTGACTCAGATTCGCCAACATCGAAATTTGATATCCCGCCTCACACACTAGCAACCTATACCTATACCCTAAACTCGACCCTTCTTCTCCTCTTTCTTTCTTCTTCTTCCCCACTCCTCTGCAGAAACCACCGTACACCACCACCTTCTCCACCTCTGTCACCACCTGCTCCGCCACCAACTCTCTGTCACCACGTCCATCAAAGTAACCAATACCATCAGTTTCCCTTCTCCTTAGACACCTATTTTCTCAATTTCTGCACGTTCTCTATCAGAAACCCTAGCGTGCAAAATTGGTAAATTAGGTCGAAAGTGAGGAGTAATTGAAGACATGGAGAGGTAGAGGAGGACAAATAGAAGGATGGGTCGACGTGATGGAGCTGTTATTTCAAGGAATTTGGTGAGTTTCACCAAACCCTAGTTCTACTGTTTTGGGGGAAAATTGGGGGAAAACCCTAAATGTGTCTGTGGGTATAAATAGGAATGGGTGTGGTGTAGAAAGGTATGCTGGACTAGCCAGTGTCCAGAACTTTCAAGTTCTGTTAATTTCCATGTTCAGTTCAATTTTGTTAAAGTTCTGTTAGACTTTCATATCTTGTTAAATGTATCCTGTTAATGGTGTTATTACTGTTAGATGTTTGTGTTCATTGTTAATGTTTGTTTCCTGTTAATGTTAAATGTTGTAATGTTCCTGTTAATGTATGTTGTTTACATGTGTAGTTCACTGTTGTTGCTCACTGTCAGTTAAATGTTCACTGTTGTGTTTAATTTGCTGTCACATTTGATGGAATGCTAGGCTAGATACCTTTGAAGCATTGAACTGATTGTGCAATGGAAGAAATCAGTGCTCATAGCAAGCTGATTATCTTGCCATTCTTGTTGTATGCTTAGGTGCATTGTGTTGATTGAGTAGTGGGGAGAAACTAGTGCTCACTAGTGACAATGAGCAAGCTAGTTCTTTCCCACTCTAGAAGAATGCCTAGAGCCACTGCTACTACTTGCATTGTTATCACTGTTAGTTTCACCATCTTCCCTGCCTTAGGCTAATTGCCTTTGTGTCACTTTCACTTTGTTCCTTTTTGTTTTGTTTTTGTTCACTGTTTTGTTACTCATTATCTTGTTCACACAATTTTCTTCATTGCCTTGTTTTGCCCTGTTTACTTCCCTTGGCTTGCTGCAACTCTGTTGCTGCTGCTGTTTTCTTGGCCTTGTGCTGCTGTGCACTGCTTGTGCAGCTGCTGCTGCAACCCATCTGCCCTGCAACCCATACTTGCTGTTGCTGCTTTCCTCTGCATTGCTGCATTGCCTCCCTTCCACTGCTGCTGCAACTGCTTCCTCTCCTGCTGCCATTCCTTTCCCTGTTGTTTTCCCTTGTTGCAGCACTGTTGTTAGCCCCAGCTGCTACTGCTTGCATCTGCTCTGCTGTGCACTCAAGCCCATAGCCCAGTTCAATAACCAAGCCCAGTACATTTCATTCCAGAAGCCCAAAGCCCAATTACTGTGAAAGACCACTTCACTGTTAGGGTGAAATTGAGCCCAAAGCTCAATCAAAGCCCAAAGCTCAAAGGTACAAAACCCACTAAGCCCATAAGTCCATTGGTACCCAAAGCCCAACAACAATTTAGAGCCCAAATAGCTAAACACTACAAAACACTCCCGATCTCTGTGGATCGACCCGTACTTGCACGAGCTACAACCGACGACCGTGCACTTGCGGTATTACTGTAGGCCCGCGTTTTCATTGCGCTTCATTTTTATACACGTTCCCGGGCCCACCAAGTTTTTGGCCGGGGATAATTTTTAGGACCTTTTCAAAGCCTACCAAGTTTTTGGCGCCGTTGCCGGGGATTGGTGCTGTGTTTTTCTTGTGTTTTTTTAGCTATTTTTGCATTTCACTGCATAGCATCTGCATCTGCATCTGCTTCACTTCATTTGCTGTTGGACCTGCTGTTCTAAACCTGTTTTCCTCTGCTGGGACGCCACCAAGGAAAAGAACCAAAACCCAACTGGGTTTTTGCAACAATATCAGAGCAGCTGGGCTGTGCTTAAAAGGTAACCCATTTAAGAGAACCCGAATTGTGGGCTTCCAATTTTTTAATTGTGGGCATGTAATATTAAAGCCAATTTTTGGGCTTCTCTTATTTTCTGTTGGGTTTGTAATAATTTATTTGTGGGCTTGTATTTATTTTGTGTGGGCTTGTTTAAATTCTTCCATTGGACTTGTATTTTGGACTCTGGGTTTAAACCCAGCTGAGCTTATAACCGAATGTGGGCTTGCTTCCACTCAAGAGTAGACCTCGAAACCAAAGTTTTAAAACAAACGTCGGGCCTTAACCAACTGGGCCAAATTCAACTTTCAAAGTTAAAACTTAGTGTTTCGTGAACCGCAGCCTTCCTTCCATTCCATTAGAGGACAAACAGTGGGCTTGCTCCCATTCAAAAACCAAATTTTATTTTCTTTTTAAAAAAAAAAAAAAAAAAAAAAAAAAAAAAAAAAAAAAAAACCAAAAATTTCCTTTGCTCCCATTCAAAAACCAAATTTTATTTTCTTTTTCTAAAAAAAAAAAAAAAAAAAAGTTTTATTTTTCTCCCATTTAAGTCCAATTTTAGTGTTTTGAAACTTTCCATGTCTCTACACTTTTTCTTTTGGGTTGATCCTCAACTCTTTAGACTTTTGGTGTATGGTGATTTTTTTGTATATAATCCAGTAGATAAAATTTCTTAAAAACCCTTTTGTTCCTTTTGTATATATTTTGCTAATCCAATATGATCTCGGCTGAAATATGTTGGATTTTTGCCTTGAATAACGGAGTTTTAATTCTGCTTTCGCCGAAATCGGGTATTCTCTCTCCTTTTACTCTACTCAGCATGTCCCTTTCCATATGTTGCATTTTAATTCTTTCCATATTTTGAAACATTGAGGACAATGTTTAGTTTAGGTTTGGGGGTATAGAGTAGATACCATGATAATTTGCCATAATTGAAAACGAACTCCTTCTTCTTTTTGAAAAAATTGAAAAATTCCAAAAAAATTGAAAAATCAAATTCAAAAAAATTAAAAAATTAGAAAAATCATAAAAATGGAGCTCATTTACCTTGAAATGTTGACTCTTGTGCAAATATGTATTTTTATTAGGAGTCTTAGTCTAGATATTTAGGCACCCTGATTCTAGCACAATTCACATAGTGATAAGAAATTTGCACGCGCACGATCTACCAATACATGTATGGCCTCGATCTTCAAGGTGTTTGATAGGAAGTTACGATTGCCAATCACTTTAGAATACTGAACGAAACTTGACTAGCTTGTTCTTTGGTTGGTTGGGATAGAAGGTGGAGGTTACATTAAGAAAGACAACCATCGAATTTAACTGGGTGCATCAAAAAGGGCTACCTCTTGCAAAGTGTCATGTAATCTTTTTTTCCTTTTGTGTTTGTATCAAAAGTGTTTCCTTGTTCAAAAAAAAAAAAAAAAAAAAAAATCAAAAAAAAAAAAAAAAAAAAAAAAAAAATCAAGTACTTATCAATTCCATCATCTCTTGTTCCAAAAATAAAAAGAGAATAGTCAATGTAAATAAGAGTCATGTAAATAGTCATTTTGTTGTTTTATTGTAATAAGCAAGGAGGGTGTATGCCATTGATGTACAACGCGAGTAATTGTGAAATACCTCCAACTCATTCACAATTCTCGTAAAGTCCGGACAGCTAGCTAGATTTCGACCTCAGTTCTTAGCCTGAGAAACTATCTCTTGGTGATTAGTAGTCATAACTTCAGATCTTTCTTTACACATGTGTAGATACACTTTACACTCTTATCACATGTCTTTTTTTTGTTATCAGTGCTAGGATTGTGCCTTTGATAGCTAGATTGACATCTCCATTTTGCTGTGAGCTTAAACTGTTTTGCACATGTCACATTTGATGGAATCTGAGCTCATATTTTGTCCTTAGGTTTTGTAGGCACACCTCTGGTAAACCTTCACGAGACTTCACTCGTCCACTAGGGACACTTAGTGGTTTAAAAGGCTTAGTGCATACGCTAAATGCATTCGAGAGACCAGCGACAGTGGTATAGTTAGGATTTCCTTAGTTCTATTTTACTTGAGGACAAGTAAAATTCAGGTTTGGGGGTATTTGATGAGTGCCAAATATTGTATATATCTATCCCTTTTTGTTGGCATTTAACTCATCTTTTATGCATTAATTCTACATTTTATCCCATATTCTGTATTTTCATTGTTTTCAAGAATAAATATTTTTATTAATTAATTTTGCATTTTTAGGTAATAAATAAAGTTTGGATGAATCGCGGAGCGAAAAGAGCAGAAAAGTAGTGAAAAGCCGGGAGAAATCACGCAAGGAAGCCGCGAAGAATGGTGCGCACAACCTCATTTTCTATAACCAAAACCGCCTCCATCTTCAGCCGTCGGATTGGATCCATCTCATCATCCGATGGTCGCTCCTTCATCGCGCATCAAAATCTGAAGCTCCTGCAAAACACCATAGTGCCTAAATTCCAAGCCTTCAGATTAGATCATATTTAGATCCTACGGTCGCTTCTCTGCCTGTTCATCAAATATCGATACTTCCGGTTAACACTACAACACCTAACCTCGATCTTCACCGTTGATTTTGTTGTATCAAAGCATCCGACGGTCGCTACCAGACTCTTCAGGGATCACCGTCCGATTCACCTACCAGCTTCGCATCCAGTGACTCAGATTCGCCAACATCGAAATTTGATATCCCGCCTCACACACTAGCAACCTATACCTATACCCTAAACTCGACCCATTCTTCTCTCTTTCTTTCTTCTTCTTCCCCACTCCTCTGCAGAAACCACCGTACACCACCACCTTCTCCACCTCTGTCACCACCTGCTCCGCCACCAACTCTCTGTCACCACGTCCATCAAAGTAACCAATACCATCAGTTTCCCTTCTCCTTAGACACCTATTTTCTCAATTTCTGCACGTTCTCTATCAGAAACCCTAGCGTGCAAAATTGGTAAATTAGGTCGAAAGTGAGGAGTAATTGAAGACATGGAGAGGTAGAGGAGGACAAATAGAAGGATGGGTCGACGTGATGGAGCTGTTATTTCAAGGAATTGGTGAGTTTCACCAAACCCTAGTTCTACTGTTTTGGGGGAAAATTGGGGGAAAACCCTAAATGTGTCTGTGGGTATAAATAGAGAATGGGTGTGGTGTAGAAAGGTATGCTGGACTAGCCAGTGTCCAGAACTTTCAAGTTCTGTTAATTTCCATGTTCAGTTCAATTTTGTTAAAGTTCTGTTAGACTTTCATATCTTGTTAAATGTATCCTGTTAATGTGTGTTATTACTGTTAGATGTTTGTGTTCATTGTTAATGTTTGTTTCCTGTTAATGTTAAATGTTGTAATGTTCCTGTTAATGTATGTTGTTTACATGTGTAGTTCACTGTTGTTGCTCACTGTCAGTTAAATGTTCACTGTTGTGTTTAATTTGCTGTCACATTTGATGGAATGCTAGGCTAGATACCTTTGAAGCATTGAACTGATTGTGCAATGGAAGAAATCAGTGCTCATAGCAAGCTGATTATCTTGCCATTCTTGTTGTATGCTTAGGTGCATTGTGTTGATTGAGTAGTGGGGAGAA
The DNA here is from genome assembly GCF_003573695.1 of Papaver somniferum. Lineage (NCBI taxonomy): Eukaryota > Viridiplantae > Streptophyta > Magnoliopsida > Ranunculales > Papaveraceae > Papaver > Papaver somniferum. The sequence continues at coordinate 187,078,357 of NC_039358.1, forward strand.
ACTAGTGCTCACTAGTGACAATGAGCAAGCTAGTTCTCTTCCCACTCTAGAAGAATGCCTAGAGCCACTGCTACTACTTGCATTGTTATCACTGTTAGTTTCACCATCTTCCCTGCCTTAGGCTAATTGCCTTTGTGTCACTTTCACTTTGTTCCTTTTTGTTTTGTTTTTGTTCACTGTTTTGTTACTCATTATCTTGTTCACACAATTTTCTTCATTGCCTTGTTTTGCCCTGTTTACTTCCCTTGGCTTGCTGCAACTCTGTTGCTGCTGCTGTTTTCTTGGCCTTGTGCTGCTGTGCACTGCTTGTGCAGCTGCTGCTGCAACCCATCTGCCCTGCAACTCTGCTGTTGCTGCTTTCCTCTGCATTGCTGCATTGCCTCCCTTCCACTGCTGCTGCAACTGCTTCCTCTCCTGCTGCCATTCCTTTCCCTGTTGTTTTCCCTTGTTGCAGCACTGTTGTTAGCCCCAGCTGCTACTGCTTGCATCTGCTCTGCTGTGCACTCAAGCCCATAGCCCAGTTCATAAAACCAAGCCCAGTACATTTCATTCCAGAAGCCCAAAGCCCAATTACTGTGAAAGACCACTTCACTGTTAGGGTGAAATTGAGCCCCAAAGCTCAATCAAAGCCCAAAGCTCAAAGGTACAAAACCCACTAAGCCCATAAGTCCATTGGTACCCAAAGCCCAACAACAATTTAGAGCCAAAATAGCTAAACACTACAAAACACTCCCGATCTCTGTGGATCGACCCGTACTTGCACGAGCTACAACCGACGACCGTGCACTTGCGGTATTACTGTAGGCCCGCGTTTTCATTGCGCTTCATTTTTATACACGTTCCCGGGCCCACCAAGTTTTTGGCCGGGGATAATTTTTAGGACCTTTTCAAAGCCTACCACTTATGTATGGTAAACCTTGTCATTTACCCGTTGAAATTGAGCATAAGGCGTTTCGGGCTATTAAGCAATGCAATATGGAGATGGATGGGGCTGGAAAGCAAAGGAAGTTACAACTCCAAGAGCTAGAGGAGCTCCGCAATGATGCCTTTGAAAGCTCGCGCATTTATAAGGAAAAGACGAAAGCATTTCATGATAACATGATTTCTAGGAAATAATTTTGCATTGGGCAGAAAGTGCTTTTGTTTAATTCTCGCTTGCATTTATTTCCGGGTAAATTAAGGTCACGTTGGATTGGACCTTTTATTGTTACTAATGTGTTTTCTCATGGTGCAGTGGAAATTCGTAGCATAGCTACAGGCAAGGAACTTAAAGTTAATGGGCACCGGTTGAAACCATATTATGAGAATTGCACTTCCGAAGTGGTGGAAGGAGCTAACTTTGTGGATGCACTCCCTCCGGAGGAGGCATAGAAAGCAAGGAGATAGTCGGGCTGACGACTTTAAACCAAGCGCTAAATGGGAGGAAACCCATAGGATGAGTATTTCTTGTCTTGTATTTATTTCTTGTTTTGTTTTTAGTTTTTCTTGTTTTATTTTTATTTTTATTTTTTCTGATTTCTTGTCATTATCATATAGGATTTCCTACCTTGACTTTCTTTGGACGATTCAATTTACATTGAGGACAATGTAAAATTTAAGTGTGGGGGAGTGGTTAAGCATTTGCATTGTAAAATTTTCGATTTTTTTCAACTATTTTGTGAAATAGTGAATAAGAAAACTCCAAGTTGTGGTTAGTTTAGAGTCACATAGTATACATGTCGTTAAGATTACATCGAGATTCCATAAGACTGACTGAACTTAGAGATGACAAAGAACATGATCGGGTTTCTTACTTGTATGAGAGTTAAAGTTGGATTTAACCATCCCAGTGGAAAATGAGGTGCAGACTGAATTCGGTATTAGATTTGTGATCCCTTATAGTGGAGACTACCCATGTTACATCATGAGAGGCACCGACCTTCAATTCTTTGTACCTGTCTAAATTTGTGCTTTTAGAGTGTGTGTCACCGTACGTAAACTCCGGGTAGAATGGTGAGCTACCCAACCTCCCACCAATAGAAGCATTATTTTGATCTCTTGAGTGTTATTTTATCAATCATGAATGGTGACATCGAATTGCTAACTTACATATCACTTGTAATCTTGTTCGCAGTTAGCACCATCCACTTTATCTCTCTACACCAACAGGTCCATAGAAACACCATCATCATCAACAAGAGGAGCATCACAAATTCGAAGGAAAGTTGAAGACGTTTAAGGTTTACAAGCAACAGTACAGAAATGAGCAGATTCCAGATTTAAGTATAGCAACAAGACAAGGAGCAGAATTTTTTTTTACAAGTTGAAGACTATTGTACGAGAGCGAATATTATCAAGATGAGAGTCAAGAAGTTTATGATATCGAGACATACGAGTTGTGGAGAATCGAGCGGTAAAGTACTTACACCATGGCCTTTGTACTTGCATTTTTATTTTTATCTTTATTTTGTATTTGTATCATTTTCTCTTGTTAAAAAAAAAAAAACTTGGGACATGGTCATTATTATGCTAGGTCCCTTGCCAAAAAAAAAAAGACAAGAGAAATTTTTTATTAGGTTCATCATTAGTTTTCATATTTTGTTTATTTTTATTTTGTATTTATTTTATTATTATCAAAAAAAAGAAGAAAAAAAAAGAAAAAAAGAAAAAAAATAATAAAAAGAAAAATAAAAATAAAAAAAATAAAAATAAATTCATTGCATCATATTTTTGTTTGTTTAGTTCGTTTTTGGTTTTGTATTTATTCAATAAAGCCAATGGAAGAAGAAATATACGTAATGAAGTTTGAAGCAACAAGGAATTAGAGGAAAGAATCACATTTGTCAAAATTCTACGAAGTTCAAGATTTCATCATCCATAGTTGAAGACCGAAAACGAAGATGAAGACACTGATTGAAGACCGAAGACGTTTCTATGGATGCTGTGAGAGTGGTGCTAGATGCACGTCGAACGGATAACGAGTTAAGTAAGCATATTCCCACCTTCGTTAAGTGGTTGATTTCCTTTCTTAGAGATCGTCAGAAAAAGGGTTTTCAAAACAATTCGGAGGGTTTTCAAAAGATGTGGGTTTTCAAAACAATTCGGAGGGTTTTTTCCTTCCTACTATTCAACGTGTCGCAGGATTCTCTTTTCATTCCTACCTCGACACATGTGTGACCCATAAAGAGCTATTTATTATTGAGAGCAACTTCATAAAACCCTTTCTTATGAGGCAGAGTCGATACTTTTGATCACTTCGAACCCGAATTTGTTTCGAGAAGGGATGGTTATTTCTCTCTCAACTTTTAAGGATGAGATTGTGTTCATTTATGTGTCTAACTTCTTATGACTAGTGTGCAGAATCTCTATGTCTTCTAGCGCGTTGGATGCTATCATTACGGAGAACTAGTAAGTTGGAAAAAGCAGGTTTTGTGGGTATATCTCTAGTAAACCCTCATGAGACGGAGTTGTATGTATCCTTTAGAATAAGTTTTGTTTGATTTGCTCGAGGACTAGCAAAGTCTAAGTGTGGGGGAATTTGATAGGTGTCTAAAACACCTAATTTTATATCTAGTATTTATGCTTTCTTTGCTATTATCCTTGTGAATTGCATCTCTTATGTTTAGTTTTGAGTTATTAGGTGCAATGGAGTCACTATGAGCAAAAGAAGGAGAAAACGTCACGTATTATTCTTGGAGCTTTGTAGATAGCTACAACTAGGGTTTGCTTTCGTTTTATTTTTTATCTTCTTCAATTATTTTATGATTATGATTATGATAAACTCCATTATTATGAGTAACTAAACTCAATTATTGGTTATGGGATAAAAGTTGATTTCTCAAGCATGTTATTTAAATCAATGAATTAGTTTTGTCTCAAAACTTTATTGTTTATGATTCATGGTTGATATTGTTTTATGATTTGAATGCTAGTTTGGTTGAGTCCGGAATCAATTAGATTAGTCTTCATCTCTATTGCTAGATTAGGGTTTTCAATACGAAATAGTTGTTTATCCCTGATTCTAAGTAGCATAGTGCCATTATTACTTGTAGTGATACATCTTTCTAATAGCATATGAATCATAACCTTTGTTAAAACGAATTAGTGCTTTTACACATTTGTTTGCATTGATTAGTCTTATTTCATAGAACTTATTGCTCTTAGGGAGTTAAACTTAATTGTGTTTTTACACTTTAGGTTGCTTTCTAGGTAGATTTCACAATAGCATCTTTTAATGTTGTTTGTGATAAAATCGGGAAATAAACGGGATACTCTTGCGATCAAGATATCCTAGGACTTTAAATAAATGAGAGATTAAAATTCCAATTCTATTCATTGATGAAAATACATGTTTGTGAATGATACTATCCCGTGACCAATATCTTCTCCTTATTGATTATTCAAATTATTTTATTGCTTTTGATTACTTTTATTGCTTTGTTTATTTAGATAAAACAAAAATCCCCCCCTTTGGTTACTTAAGAATCTGAAAATTTGATAACAACAAAACCCTCTCTGTGGGAACGAACTCTTTCTTATCACGTACTATATTTATATCTAGTTGAGTGATAAAGTGAATTATATTTGCACGGCTGACAACCGGTCACTTAGCAATCTGTATGGACTAACTCCGAAATACTTTCTAGAGAATCAACTAGACAGTCAGGCTCAATCTAGGTAAAAGTATCTCAAGGAGTTAATATCTCTCTCTTGATTTGATTTACTCAAGCTAATAGAAATCAGCGAGTCCTAATCAAATACAAGGAATAACTCGGATGGTACCAAAGACCAATATCCGAGGATCAATCAATGACAATCAACAACCAAAGGTTGGATTACTCTAATTGATGATCTAACGCACAACCTGTATTATTTCAATTATAAAGATAAAACAATATAATGCGGAAATTGAAATAACACAGACACCAGAAATTTTGTTAACGAGGAAACCGCAAATGCAGAAAAACCCCGGGACCTAGTCCGGATTGAACACACACTGTATTAAGCCGCTACAGAAACTAGCCTACTCCAAGCTAACTTCGGAATGGACTGTAGTTGAACCCCAATCAGTATCGCACTGATCCAAGGTACAGTTGTACTCCCTACGCCTCTGATCCCAGCAGGATACTGCGCACTTGATTCCCTTAGCTGATCTCACCCACAACTAAAAGTTGCTACGACCCAAAGTCGAAGACTTGATGACAAACAAATCTATCTCACACAGACAAGTCTATCGAAGGATTAATCTGTCTCCCACAGGTAAACCCTAAAAGGTTTTGTTCCGTATTTTGATAGTAATCAAGGTGAACATGAACCAATTGATAATCCGGTCATATATTCCCGAAGAACAGCCTAGAGTTATTAATCACCTCACAACAATCTTAATCGTATGGTAGAGAAACAAGATGTTGCAGAATTACAAACGATGAGACGAAGATGTTTGTGATTACTTTTTATATCTTGCCTATCGGAGATATCAATCTCAAGTCAATCAATATGATTGTACTCGTACGATAGAAGATGCAAGATCAGATCACACAACTACGATAAAGTAGTATCGGTCTAACTTCACAATCCCAATGAAGTCTTTAAGTCGTTAACCTGGTTTTAGAAGAAGAAAACCAAAGGTTAAAGTATAAACGACTCTAGCACGCAAACTAGTATCACACGTAAGGTGTGGGGATTAGTTTTGCATTGATGCTAGATGTCCCCTTATATAGTCTTTCAAATCAGGGTTTGCCATTAAGTTACCTTGGTAACAAAGCAATCAATATCCACTGTTAGATGAAAACCTGATTTAGATTCAAGATAATATTTCTCAACCGTTAGATCGAAAACTTAGCTTGTTACACACAATTGAAATGCACGCTTCTAGGTTTGTTAACCGTACCCAAACGTATGCACTTGTTGGTTCAATAATAGTTAACCAAAAGGTTAGCCATATGAGAATTTCATATCAACCATGTTCTTCTTCACCATAACTAGTTAACATGACTCAAATGAACTAGTTAGAGAGTTATTCAATTGCAAGGAATTCTTATGTAACTACACAAGACACAATTGAAGCAAAGATGATTTGATTCACTCGAATCGGTTCATGAACTTTTATAGCCACGGTTTGCAAACTGCATTCCTTAGTCTTTTTAAGTTTAAGTTCAGAAATCATCTTCATATATATAACCTTCTTAAGTTCGCAGACTTGGTTCGCGGACTTAAGTTACCGGGTAGAGTTTACAAACTCCATCAGAAATTCTCGGGATGAGAACTTCGCCGGTTCGTGGACTGGGTTCGCGGACTTAGCTTCACTCACTAGTTTGTCAACTCCAGCAGAAATTCTCGGGTTTGATAACTTCGTCAGTTTTCGGACAAAGTTCGCGGACTTGGCTCACGCCATTCTTCTGGTTCTCTTGATCAACAAAGTTCGCAAACTTTGGTTCAAGGAATAGGACTTATACATAAATGTGTTTCCACAACAATTCTTATGTCCACATTAGTTATGTAATCTAAACTCTCATTCCAATCATTGAAACATTCTTCGTCAAAGCAATTTCAAAGTGATTGAAACATATCATGAGTTTCGTCACTAGGTAAAGATAAACTTGGTCGAAGCAAAAAGCTTACCAACACATATTTCGCTATATAGATAGGCGAGGTATACTCGGCTCGACATACCAACTGTGTATAATCAAAGTCTATATATAGCATACGACTTTTTGTCTCAAGAATTAGGAGATAGAATAGATAGACTTTTGAGTGATAGATAAGTTCAAGTCTTAACATACCTTTTTGTCGAGAAGTTCCACCGGTTCCTTGAGTAGTTCTTCTTCTTGTATGATGAATCTCCATGAAGTCCTTGAGCTCAACTACACTTTCTATCCTAGTCCGAGACTTAGCTATAGTAGACTAGAAATCAAGACTTATAGTTTTGATCACTAACATTGACAAACATGCTTGAGATAGCAACGCATGCGAGTTCGACCGAGCAATGCTCTAACAATCTCCCCCTTTGTCACTTTTAGTGACAAAACTATCAATACATACGGAATACAAAAAAGATAATAAAACTTTAGTAGCTCATATTCCACATGTCTAATCTTCAACGTTCCTCGAAATCTTCGTTGTTTCCAAGTACTCCAATGATCCCAAAGGTTGTAAGTTTAGCATCATCGTTGTTGAAGATCCGTAGCTATAACAATGAGAAAACATAATTCTCGATCATTGTTATACAGTGTCATAGTATTATTACACTGTGTCAAAGTTCAACTGTATCACAACTTCAACAATAATACTATGGTGATATGTATCACTCCCCCTTGGTCAATACTCCATCTCACATGGAAACCACTCCCCCTTACACAATGATCCGAAAACCATATGTATTTGTAATGTGAACCACATATTAATTCTCCCCCTTTTTGTCAATAAAATTGGCAAAGGTACAAGAATGGGATCATAATGAAATTTCCGTAAGAGACATTTCATGACTAAAAGAAAAAAATACATACCAACTAATTCAGATGCAATCATAAAGCCGAAGCTAAACACATTCATCAAGGAGTTTAAAGATACAAGATAACCCCTCTAAAATTCCACAGCCGCACACCCCTCAAGATATGACCATTAATCACAAGTTCAAAAGAACTCTCCCCTATTAAATGTCATTCCCGAAAGAACAACAAGAGCGACGTTAATTTCCAAAAAGTTCAATTAAATTAACCACAAGAGAACCCATGATTAATTTAATCGACAAATGCTCAAACATAAGTAAACTTATGGAGACTTAAAAAAATACAATTAGATTAATCACAAGAGGACCCATAATTAATCTAATTGAAATACACAACCTAATTAATCACAAAAGTAATCAATTTAATTGGTGATGCTCGACATAAGAAAACTTACGGAGCAACAACTAAATAACCAAACAATATGATTAATTTATTTGAAAATGCTCGACATAAAGTCCTTTACGGAACAACAACATAGTTAATCAAAAATAATCAACTTGGTTGTTTAATGCTCAACATAAGACACTTTACGGAGCCTCACAGTAATACATAAAATATGAATCAGGGAAGATCAATTACTGCGGAATACACAAGGATTCATTCTATTTTCCATCACTATTTGCACAATGACATACAATAGACATAATCCTTGCAAACATAAGATTTTAACCTATCTTCCATCAATAATTGACAATATAGGCTTAACTTTTGTATTTGTCAAAAGTCCATTCATTCTTTTATCAATATATGAATATCGACATTCGAAAGACTTTACTTTTGACAAGATATGAGACGGTTAAGTTCACGGATGTAAACACACACATCCCATAACAATATTGCAATATATAAAGGGTATATTAGTTAAATACCCTTAGTTTTGACATCCAACAAATATACCCTTATATAACAATAAATATACCCCTATCATTTAAAAACCTTATCCATTAAAAAATAGATTACCTAAATACCCTCACTCATATAATATATTTCTTTATTTCAAAATATAACAAAATTTTTTATCTACCACTTCACTGCCGCCACCACCACTAGCACCACCAAATATCCACCACCACCACCAAGATTCAACTACCATTCCACCACCACCTACCAACAGCCACCACCACTAGTACTCCACCACCGCCACCGCCGCCACCACCAGTTTCCCGCCGCCGCCGCCAGTCCACCACCACCACCACCACCGTCAGTCCACCACCGCCACCACCTACCAACCGCCACCACCACTGCCAGTCCACCACCAATTTGCCACCGCCGCCGCCAGTCCACCACCCACCACCAGTCCACCACCGCCTGCCACCCCCACCACCAGTCCACCGTTGCCGCCAGTGGTGTCAACAACCTAAGTTGATCCCCAAAAACAAAAATTAGAAAATAAGAAAGAGAAAAAAATATAATGTCAGCAACAGAAGTTGATCGCAGAATCTGATGTCAACAACCGAAGATGATCCCCAAAACAAAAATCAAAAAATGAAAAGGTAATATGGCGTCAACAACCGAAGTTGATCCCAAACTCCAGTGTCAACAACCGAAGTTGATCCACAAAACAAAAATTAAAAAAAAAAAGGTAAAAATAATATGACGTCAACAACCAAAGTTGATCCCAAAATCTGGTGTCAACAATCGAAGTTGATCCCCAAAAACAAAAATCAAAAACTCATAACAAAACAATATGGCGTCAACAACCGAAGTTGATCCAAAATCTGGTGTCAACAACTGAAGTTGATCCTCAAAGAAAAATAAGAAAATATGAATAATATGGTGTCAACAACCGAAGTTGATCCCAAAAATAAAAATCAGAAAATAACAAATAACAAATAATATTTTTGGTTGGCCGGTAAATGCCCCAATAGCTTAGGCGAGTTCATTGCCAGTGCGCCTTTGACTCCATTACTTAAACCAGGGGGTGGTATTAGGCCAATTGCGGTTGGTACGGTTTGGCGAAGACTGGTTTCCAAAGTTGTTGCTTTTTCAGTCGGAAAAGATATGACCTCTTATTTAGTCGACTATCAATTTGGAGTTGGTGTGCCTGTCGGTGGAGAGAGTATTTTACATGCTGTAAATAGCTTACTGGAGTTGAAAGGTCACTCGGATAAAATGTCAATGCTGCTTATTGACTTTTCCAATGCTTTCAACATGATGAGCATATCTCATCTCGTCAAAGAGGTTCGTCTCCACTGTCCAGGTATTTCTCGCTGGGTAGATTTTTGTTATTTGCGACCCGCTAAACTCTATTATGACCAATATATATTGTCATCTGCTCTCGGGGTTCAGCAAGGGGACCCCCTTGGTCCCTTGCTGTTTGCATTGACTCTTCATCCTCTAGTGAAGACTATTGCTTCTAGTTGCACTCTTGATTTGCATGCTTGGTACCTTGATGATGGTACCATTATTGGGGATACTATGGAAGTAGCCAAGGCCTTGAGTATAATAGAAGCTGAAGGACCTAGTAGGGGGTTACATCTTAACGTTCAAAAAAACCGAAGTTTTTTGGCTATCTATTGATCCCAGAAGCACATTAGATGGTGTTTTCCTCCCTGACATTGGTAGGCCCTCTAATGGTGTTAAGCTTTTGGGCGGACCTGTGAGTCTGGATTCAAACTTCATTAGTGATATGATGTTGACCAGGGTGAATAAAACTGTTCAACTGATGGATGCAATCAAAAAACTCAAAGACCCTCAGAAGTGAGATGCTATTACTTCGTAATTGCACTGTTATGTCTCGTCTATATTTTGCAATGCGTACTACCAATCCAGCAGCCTTGCAATCAGCCACTGATCTTTTTGACGATCATCTACTTAAGTATTTGAGACTCTTAATCACTGGAGATGGTGCAGGTTTAGGTCCTCTACAACAGCGATTAACTACTTTGCCTATCAAGGATGGTGGTCTTGGCATCTACACCATGGCGGACACCCGTTCTTACTGTTTCCTTGCCTCTCAGAAACCGCTTCAGTACAGAAGACAATTCTGGGTAGTTTATTCTCAACAAACAAAGGCTCTGCTTATCAGTTGGCTCTTCAGAACTTTATCCAGGTATGTGGATTACCTCCTTCTTACTGTGTCGATGATACTGCCTCCCTTCCATGCATTCCCTGGCAGTCACTTATTTTGATGCAATTAAGAAGCAAATCCCAGACCAATTTTCCATGTCTGCAAGAGATTCTGTTTATGGCAGTATAACTGTATCAAGCATGCTCAGGATTATTTATTAGTTGTACCAATCAGTGGGCTTAATCAGTGTATCGGGCTTAGACAGTTTCGAGTCGTGCTTTGTTATCGGCTTGGTATTCCTCTGTTTGTTGAGAATGGCTTATGAACTAGTTGCAACAAATCTATGGACATCTTTGGAGACCATGCGCTTCATTATGCTAAAGATGTTGGAAGTAAGTTTCGACATGATCTTGTCCGTGATATTGTTATTGATATTTGTTACAAGGCTAGTGTACCTGCCCGCAAGGAAGTTTCTCTTCATATTCTTTCCGATGAGGATAAAGACTTGAGGCCTGCCGATATTCTTGTTCTCAACTGGGAAAACGGGCAAGATGTTTGCATGGACGTTACTGGTGTCTCGCCCTTTACTGCTGATGGGGTACGTTCTTTTGTCCCAGGAAAAGCCATTTCTAAGGCAGTTTCAAGAAAGCGTGCTAAATATTTAGACAAGTGTACTTCACTTGGTTATGGTCCGGGGGTCTTGGCTTTCTCTACTTTGGGTGAACTTGGTGAAGATACTTTATGTTTTTTTAAGCGTCTGAAGAACTGTCTTGTTAATAATGACGCTAGTAACGGTTTTGCTAGTTTTATTTTCCATAGATTAGGCATTGCTATTCAGAGGGGGTTGATGCCCAGCTTGTTGCTAGGTTGCCAACCAATAGCTTTGTATGATTTTCGTTTTCAAAAGATAATAAAACAGTTCATTTCTAGGGAAAAATAAATAAATAATATGGTGTCAACAACCGAAGTTGATTCCCAAAAGTAAAAGTTCAGAAAATATCAAATTATTTATGATATCAAAAACCAAAGTTGATCCCAAAATATGGTATCAACAACCAAAGTTGATCCCCAAAATTGATGAACTAAAATTAGTGAACCTGACGTGAATCGAACACGCATCTTCTGACATGGAGTCAGTTGTGCTACCATTACACCACAAATCCAATCCAGTATACCACAAGTCAATTACATGTCTTCCTAGTAATAGTGTGTCGCAAAATCAATATGAAATGTACAGTCTACTAAACAGACTCTATTCTCAAGGCAAGTTAATCATTTTCTCAACCTATAATGAATTTATATAAATCCGGAGTACTAAAATAATCCTAATCTTAGCATTTGGTTCACTTAAATAGACTCAATAGAACAATGCAAAGTGTGAAAGCACATAACAGTAAGAAAAAAGAAAGGCATTGACATAATGTACATGGGAACAATTTAGTTCAAACAAGGAGCAGTACAGAGGTCGAAGAACCAACCGTTTTGTTGCTTGCTGCATCTTCTGCTTACCTTACCAAGGTTGTGCCTTTGGCATTAACATGCTGCACCAAAATAACAGTCAGAAATGCAATTTTTAACCCTGGGACTATTGATGTGGAGCTTATCATATTACACGGTTGTATTTTTATGGATTGCAAACAGATTGCTTCTTTGGTACAGAGAGCCAGCATTTCTAACCTCACACGAGTTCAAGGTGTCGTTATCATCCAAGCGAAAACCAGAAGGAGCTCTCCGACGAGGTATCTACTAAAGTGAATGAATCATTGTGAAATTTCGTAGAATCAGTTTAGAGATTGCAAAAGCTATATACAAGCAATTGAATTTAAACATCATATGCTTTAAAATGTTTATACGGTAAATATGTAAGAACGAAAAATCACATTGTTTCATTTTATTACAAACAAAAAAAAAAGCTAAGAAATATAAAATGACAAGCTTCCTAAAAGTTATGCACCATGTATCCAGTATTCTAAAAAGATTTATTCATGCGAGAAATGTGAATCTGCCAATGCTGATTGAACAAAGTGAACGGAGACTTGACTACAAACTGCCTAACCATTTAAACAATTCACATCATGGTAAAGAATTCATTCTCATAAATCTCTTAATATTCAGAGGAACATAAATATACCCTGTCTTCTCAAAAGTGTTAAAACGCGACATTAGATGCTAAAATCAGCTAAATAGAATGTATTTGGTCCACAAGTCAAAAGTATCATTCTATAACATTTTCCAGTCTAAACCTAAAGTAACTAGCAGGATATTTTATTGCGAAGAGTTGTTTCTAAAACCACCATTTTTGGATAATAAAGCAACCAATAATTAGAGATCAAGTTTACATCTAGTCTACTTAGGCCACATTCTCTGCATACAACTGTTGTATCTGAATCCTAAGTAAAAGAGGATATCTAATCTCGATTACTCCACGTTTCTACGTAGCTTACACTAGTTGTCATTAGTTGGCAGGCCCTACTTACATGTTAAGAAAGATATGGAGTGGATCTAGTATGGAATACATGATTGTTTTTAATAATCTACATTTCTCCATTCGTGTCAATTCCAGCTGCTCATCTCAATAAATGCCCTCTTGGCAGGGAGAAAAAAGTTCCCAAGAGTTTAATCAATGTACACTGCCAGTGAAGAACAATAAATATGCCGATGAGAATCTTACTCGCAATACTAAATTGGTATTATCACTTGCAGAACTATCTTGTTATGTTTACTGCCATACTTCTATGCCTATTATGAATCCTTAGCTCCATTATTAGATACTACTCTCAACACGTTCAGTATCTAATTTCAGATCTCACTCATAATAAGTCAAAAATTAACACAATTTGTTCCCAGTTTCCACTATTGAATCAATTGATTCAAATCCTATAAGAAGGTTTATAGTGTATTCGTCTGAGTATTATATCAACAACTTATTCTTAATTCAACATTGACTACAAAACTGATTATATAAAGAGACGGTACCATGCAAGAACAGGTTTGCATCTCCATGTTTTTGTATTAACTGATTGAAAATGAAAAGAAGAATTAGGAAAGAGGAATACCTATACTTGTTTAATTACAATCAAACAAAAACAAAACTAAGCCTAATTACCACTGCCACAAACACAACACAACAACCACCACATGCTACTGCCCCACCACCACACACCACCATAATGAAAATTAAGTTCTATGAGTCAACACAGATGAGAATGACAAATTGAAGAAGAAGATGATAATTACCTGAATCAATCATCGATTTGAAGAAAAATGAAATCCAAACTTAGGGTTTAAAAAATGGAATCATGCCCAATTCGGTTGAAAAATCGAAATGAATCTAACGTTTCTGATGCTTGGTATTAGGTTTTGCAGATTAGTTTGTCGTTGATTCATCTGCAGAGAGTTTTGTAGTTGAATCAAGTGAAAATTGATCTACATCAGGTGGTGATGCTGCTGCTTGTGATGGATTTGCTGCAAGCATAGGAGGTGCTGCCGGAACTGATGGCGAGATTTGTGGAGGTGGTGGCGGAGGCGACGATGAAGATATGGTGGCGGAGGCGATGAAGAAGTTTTCTCGTTTTCGTTTTTTAGTAAAGAAGAAGAAGAAGAAGTATCGAGTACTAGGGGGGTCAGATCTAATATGGGGAGGGTAGATATGGTAGAAATGATTGAATAGATTCCCTTCTAAAAGAGGAAGGGTATAATTATTGATGGATAAGGGCATTTTTGAAGCCCATGAGATGAAGGGGAATTTATATAATTACCACATATATAAAATCATAAAGATTTATACTGCAAAAATTATTTTCCAAACAAATTTAAAATTTAAATCAATAAATCTAAAAACATGAAGATGAAAACGTTGGACATAGCTATGTGAAATCACAATAATGGCTATTCCAAACTCTAGTAATCCTTCAAAAATAAGAATAAATTCTCATAAGAAGTTTCCTACGCAACAAGACAAATTCGTAATGCACATACAAGATGATTTGTCCTTATAGGGTAGAATCAATCTTTTTCGCATGGATTTACACTAATAATAGCTACCAAAGGCGTATAAAAAGATTTTCTTAACAAAGAAGAACATACATAGTCAATAATGACTATGCATCATAGTTCACAAAGGATGATTGTGAACATTCAAGAATTCCATAGCACTGCGTACTACTTTCCATTCTTGAACTTCCTTCTTTGTGATTCACCAACAACATTCTTGTAAAATCTACAAATTAGCTTAGAAGAGTAGTACTCCAAGAATCCAAGTTCCCAAGTTCAAGAGAAGTGGAACAAGTGCAACGAAACGGAGCAAAACACTCAAAAACAAGAGACGGGACAAATACCAATCTTAACTCATCCAAATTCAGAAATTCTCATCTCCATTTTGAAGATAAATCAAAGAGGAAGAGAATGCAAAAAGAATGAGGTCATTCCGAGTTCGGACGAAGAAATTACGGCCAAAACAAGTTTACCGAATATCGACGTCTACAGGCAAGTATGTGTACCAAGAAGTCCAAACATCCCGAACTATTATTTTCAAACCTAAATATTTAAGAACCTTAAACACAGATCAAGTTAGGTAGAAAAGAACGATAAGAAAGGTATGTGAATCATTATAAATTTTCTAAGCAAATAAAAGCACAAATCTTGCTCAAGTTTATAGACATACCTTTTTAGATGAATCCAGTTGAATTCTACAGCCTTACCAAACATAATCTGTGCGCTCCAATTTTCGTGCTTCGCTCACCGTATACATAACGGGGCATTCCTTGGTGAGGATGCATTTACAACACACTCAAGTTGTGTTGAGGTGAACAATGTCTTGCTCACCACAAGTGACTTTTGGATTATCATGAAAGAGATCGCATTTAGAACCTTTCACATCCAAATCCATCTTCCCAAAGAACTCTTTAAGTTCCAGCATCATGGATACTGCTTTCTCCATAGTCATGGAACTTTCTGGGAGATCATTCCTTTTACACTCAAAACATCATTGACTTTCTTTGGTATCCACTTTTGAGTGCGTTTAGGAACGACCGAAACCTTCTTCCCATTACTCTCTTCAAGATTTTCCGGAAGAGAATTGGATTGATTATTCTTTTGCAAGTTAGTCTTTCTCCAATTGGGAGCATCAGATCTTGTCTTCGTCTTTACGAAGTTATCCTTTTGATAACCATTACGATTGTGAAAAGGATTCGTATGACGTTTATAGGCCAATCTTGACTTATCACAACACTGATTCCTTTGCCTAAAGGTTGGACAGTTACAACCTGTAACGTTAAGAGGATTATTCTTAACATATGATCTTGGTTTCACAACTTCTTGTGATGCCCAAACAAGAACATCATGAAGTTTCTCATTCCTTATACGGAAACGACATCTCCTTTCCAGGTGACCTTTATTCCCGCAATAGTGGCAAACATAAGGAATGTTCTTACCTTGATCTGTATGTGCTGACTTTGGAGGTTGATATACTTTGCTCTTTCAAACCTTAACTACCGATGAAGGTATTTCACTTTTGCCATCAGTGGAAACCTTTTGTTAAGAAGAATCACTAGCCTTGACAAATTTTACCTCTTTGCTAATACTTGAAGCATCTATTCCCTTATAGCTCAATCCTCGTGTATCACGATGATTTTTACTTGCTCCTAGCATAGTGATTAATTTTCTTGAACTAGTATTGAACTTGTTCAAGTCATCTTCCAACATCTTGATTTTATCAAGAGCGGTAGCTAAATCAGCCTCAAGGCATTTTTCTCGAGCGAGACAAGCACTTTCTATGTCATCAATACTAATTTGTTGAGAGTTAAACCTTGCTTCAAATTCTGCAAGTTTCTTTTTCCAACAAAAATTACTTTTGATAAAAATTATCACATTCAAGTGACTTCATACGTAGGTTTTTCTCAGAATCCTTGAGAATCGATTCGTTAGAACGATTCGAAACATAAACACCTGCGTAACATCTTCTCAATTTCTTGTTTTCTCGACAGAGAGGAGTCAGAAGAGGAGTGACATGAGAAGTTGTCATCTTCTTCTTTTCTAACGAATTCAAAACCTTCACATACTCAGAGACTTCCTCATCAACATCTCTATCAATATCTGAATCACCTTCATCAGAAAGTTCATCCAACTGTTCTCCTAGGCGTGTTTCCCAGACTTCAACAAGTTTTACATTAAGAGAATGTTTAGATACTGACCTAGATGTGACAGTCCTCTCCGGTGAATCCAAGCTTTGAAAATCATCTGGTAATTTATGAACATGTACGTTATTAGAGATAGACTCGTCCATAATCAGATCGCTACAAACACAGACTTATGAGGTCTTAAACGTGTTTGCCTTCTCTGAAACCAATTGGAAAAGCGGGGGTATAACAACACCACCCAATATTTCGCTTAGCAATCTGTATGGACTAACTCTAAAATACTTTCTAGAGAATCAACCAGACAGTCAGACTCAATCTAGGTAAAAGTATCTCAAGGAGTTAATATCTCTCTCTTGATTTGATTTACTCAAGCTAATAGAAATCAGCGAGTCCTAATCAAATACAAGGAATAACTCGAATGGTACCAAAGACCAATGTCCGAGGATCAATCAATGACAATCAACAACCAAAGGTTGAATTACTCTAATTGATGATCTAACGCACAAACTGTATTATTTCAATTATAAAGATAAAACAATATAATGCGGAAATTGAAATAACACAGACACCAGAAATTTTGTTAACGAGGAAACCGCAAATGCAGAAAAACCCCGGGACCTAGTCCAGATTGAACACACACCGCATTAAGACGCTACAGACACTAGCCTACTCCAAGCTAACTTCGGACTGGACTGTAGTTGAACCCCAATCAGTGTCCCACTGATCCAAGGTACAGTTGTACTCCCTATGCCTCTGAACCCAGCAGGATACTGCACACTTGATTTCCTTAGCTGATCTCACCCACAACTAAGAGTTGCTACGACCCAAAGTCGAAGACTTGATGACAAACAAATTTGTCTCATACAGAAAAGTCTATCGAAGGATTAATCTGTATCCCACAGATAAACCCTAAAAGGTTTTGTTACGTCTTTTGATAGTAATCAAGGTGAACAGGAACCAATTGATAATCTGGTCTTATATTCCCGAAGAACAACCTAGAGTTATCAATCACATCACAACAATCTTAATCGTATGATAGCGAAACAAGATGCTGTGGAATCACAAACGATGAGACGAAGATGTTTGTGATTACTTTGTATATCTTGCCTATCGGAGATATCAATCTCAATCCAATCAATATGATTGTACTCGTACGATAGAAGATGCAAGATCAGATCACACAACTACGATAAAGTAGTATCGGTCTGGCTTCACAATCCCAATGAAGTCTTTAAGTCGTTAACCTGGTTTTAGAAGAAGAAGAAGACCAAAGGTTAAAGGAAAACGACTCTAACAGCAAACTAGTATCACACGTAAGGTGTGGGGATTAATTTTGCATTGATGCTAGATGTCCCCTTATATAATCTTTCAAATCAGGGTTTGCCATTAAGTTACCTTGGTAACAAAGCAATCAATATCCACCGTTAGATGAAAACCTGGTTTAGATTCAAGATAATATTTCTCAACCGTTAGATCGAAAACTTATCTTGTTACACACAATTGAAATGAACGCTTCTAGGTTTGTTAACCGTACCCAAACATATGCACTTGTTGGTTCAATAATAGTTAACCAAAAGGTTAGCCATATGAGCATTTCATATCAATCATGTTCTTCTTCACCATAACTAGTTCACATGACTCAAATGAACTAGTTAGAGAGTTGTTCAATTGTAAGGAATTCTTATGTAACTACACAAGACACAATTGAAGCAAAGATGATTTGATTCACTCGAATCGGTTCATTAACTTTTATAGCCACGGTTTGCAAACTGCATTCCTTAGTTTTTTTAAGTTTAAGTTCAGAAATCATCTTCAGATATATAAGCTTCTTAAGTTCGCAGACTTGGTTCACGGACTTAAGTTACCGGGTTTTACAAACTCCAGCAGAAATTCTCGAGATGAGAACTTCGCCGGTTCGCGGACTGGGTTCACGGACTTAGCTTCACGCACTAGTTTGTCAACTCCAGCAGAAATTCCCGGGTTTGAGAACTTCGGCAGTTCGCGGACTGAGTTCGAGCCATTCTTCCGGTTATCTTGATCAACAAAGTTCGCAAACTTTGGTTCAAGGAATAGGATTTATACATAAATGTGTTTCCACAACAATGCTTATGTCCACATTGGTTATGTAATCTAAACTCTCATTCCAATCATTGAAACATTCTTCGTCAAAGCAATTTTCAAAGCGATTGAAACATATCATGACTTTCGTCACTAGGTAAAGATAAACTTGGTCGAAGCAAAAATCTTACCAACACATATTTCGAGACATAGATAGGCGAGGTATACTCGCCTCGAAATACCAAATGTGTATAACCAAAGTCTATATATAGCATACGACTTTTTGTCTCAAGAAGTAGGAGATAGAATAGATAGACTTTTGAGTGATAGATAAGTTCAAGTCTTCACATACCTTTTTGTCGAGAAGTTTCACCGGTTACTTGAGTAGTTCTTCTTCTTGTATGATGAATCGCCATGAAGTCCTTGAGCTCAACTACACTTTCTATCCTAGTCCGAGACTTAGCTATAGTAGACTAGAAATCAAGACTTATAGTTTTGATCACTAACATTGACAAACATGCTTGAGATAGCAACGCATGCGAGTTCGACTGAGCAATGCTCTAACAGCTATGATAAAGATTAAATCCTCAGCCAACGAGGAGTGAAATTATTTTCTTGTGAAACATCCACTCACTTAAGTAGTTTACGTCACTCTAAAATATATGTACCAATCAAGATGTGTCTTTTCCAGATCTGTTGTTTGACAAAAGTCCACGGAGATACAAAATGATGATGACGTGTGCCTAACCAGAGTATTCTGCGACAGTTGAGAGACTAAGGTGCGGTTACTTTGCGAAACCAATGCATCATTTCAGTTTTAAAAAAATGTATCCACAAAGTTTGAGGTTCATGATTACACTATCGCGCTTCTGCTTAGTAGTACAGAAGAACTTCGATAAATTAATACTCGATAAATCAATTACTTCGCTAAAATAATAATATTCTATGGTCGCAAATAGGCTTGTGTAAGCTAAATTTTAATTCGATAAATTAATAACTTTGTTAAAATAATTAGTTTCTCTGGTCCCAAAATTATTAATTTATCGAGGTTTTACTATATATGATTTAAGTTACTGTATAGAAAATTATATACGATGAAAATTGTATTTTGCACCATATTTCACGTGATCAATTGTTTGTGCACCATATTTTAAAGTATAAAAAACGTAACACAAGTATGACGAAGGAGACAAAATGATGATGACGTGTGTCCTCACCAGATTACTGTGCTACAGTTGGGAGTCCGAGGTCCGGTTACACTGCGAAACCAATGTATCATTTCTCCTTAAAATATATATATCCACAAAGTATTAGGTTTTTTATTACATAATAGCTATGATAAAGATTAAATCCACAATCCATGAGGAGAAATATTATTTTCTTTTAAAACATTCACTCACATAAGTGGTTTACGTCACTCTAATATGTATGTACCAATCAAGATATCTTTTCGAGATCTGTTGTTTCACAAAAGTCCACGGAGCTACAAAATGATGACAACGTGTGTCCTAATCAGATATTGTGCGACGTTTGAGAGAACGAGGTGCGTTTACACTGCGAAACCAATGTATCATTTCGCCTTAAAAAATATATATCCACAAAGTATTAGGTTTTTTATTACATAATCGCTATGATAAAGATTAAATCCATAACCCACGAGGAGAAATATTATTTTCTTTTAAAACATTCACTCACATAAGTGGTTTACGTCACTCTAATATGTATGTCAAGATGTGTCTTTTCGAGATCTGTTGTTTCACAAAAGTCCACGGAGCTACAAAATGATGACAACGTGTGTCCTAATCAGATATTGTGCGATGTTTGAGAGAACGAGGTGCGTTTACACTGCGAAACCAACGATTCGTTTCACTTTAAAAAATATATATCCCCAAAGTATGAGGTTTATAATTACATAATCGCTATGATCGATAAATATTTAATCCACCGTCAATGAGGAGTGTAATTATTTTCTTTTGAAACATCCGCTCACATAAGTGGTTTACGTCACTCTAAAATGTATGGACCAATCAAGATGTGTCTTTTCCAGATCTATTGTTTTACAAAAGTCCACGGAGCTACAAAATCATGATGACGTGTGCCCTAACCAGATTATTGTGCGATGTTTGAGAGAATAATTTGCGGTAACATTGTGAAACCAATGCATCGTTTCACTTTAAAAAAAACATATCCACAAAGTATGAGATTTATGTAATCTCGCTTCTGCTTAGCATCAGAATTAGGTAAATCTATGTTATTATTCATGTTGATTTAAGTTACTATACACAAAATTCTATACGGTTTACTGATTTAGTTTTCATCATCGTCATTCTTCCATTATCATCATAAATATTGCTGCATAATTGTATTTAAAAGAAACACAGTTGCATCTCTATCAATGTTTGGCTAACAAAAAACAAAAATATCCAAAGAGGAAAACACGACATCTGCCCACTTGACCTTATTCTGTCCGCAATGAGGTGAGATATCTCTGTAATTAATTATGATCGGAAACAACCAATTAGGAAAACTCCTAGTTCCATTTGTATTGATCATCTTGGAACGAATGTTTACATAATTTCATTTCACTTAATTACTAAGATAAAAAGGAAGTTTACCAAAAGTGTGGTGTTTGTTGTATGAATAGAATTTAGTAATTTTCTTTCAAAAGATGATGAAATCGAGCTTTCATTGGTAATTGTGGTGCTTATGATAATATCAACACTATAAGTTGTGTGTGTATATATATATATATATATATACTTTATGAGTAAAATAAGAAGAATATGTCCAGCTTGTTCTGCATAGTTCTCTAATTATATTCAAAATATATATACATAAACGTTTGCAAAGGATGCAAAGATAATTTCGTATTCACAAAGAAGACTGAATATCATGCTAGTTTTTAAAGTGAATGAAGTGAAAATTGTGGTTTGCAGCACATTTCACGTGATCAATTTTTTGTGCACCATATTTTAAGTATAAAAGACGTAACACAAGTGTGACGAAGGAGACAAAATGATGATGACGTGTGCCCTAACCAGATTATAGTGCGACAGTTGAGCGACTGAGGTGTGGTTACTTGGCGAAACCAATGCATCATTTCAGCTTAAAAAAATATATCCACAAAGGATGAGGTTTATGATTACATAATCGCTATTAGGAAGATTATATCCACAAACAACGAGGAGTGTAATTATTTTCTTTTGAAACATCCGCTCACATAAGTGGTTTACGTCACTCTAAAATGTATCTACCATTCAAGAAGTGACTTTTCCAGAGCTTCTGCTTGACAAAAGTCCACGGAGAAGAAGGCTACAAAATGATGATGACATACGCCATCACCAAATTATTGTGCGACGGTTGAGAGAATAATGTGCAGTTACTTTGTGAAACCAATGCATTAGTTCGTCTTATTTGCCGAATTAGATCTTCTTTTTTTCAAAAAATGCTTGATTATAATGTAGCACCACCACCATAGGACGCCATTAACGCTATTATATAAAAAATCTTGATACCCATGAGAAAGATAAAAACCTAAAACCTAAAATCTTTGCAATTAACAAAGATTGCAAACAACCAACTTGGAAAACTCATAGTCCCATTTGTATTTTCTTTCGAAACATCCACAAACTTAAATAGTTTACGTCACTCTAAGATGTGTCTTTTTCAGAGTTGTAACTTTACAAAACTCCACGGAGCTACAAAATGATGACGACGTGTGCCCTAACCAGATTTTTGTGCGATATATGAGAGAACGAGGTGCGTTTACCTTGCGACACCAACGCATCATTTCGCCAGAAAAAAAAAATATCCACAAAGTATTAGGTTTATGATTACATAATCACTATGATAAAGATTAAATCCTCAGCCAACGAGGAGTGAGCATAATTATTTACTTTTGAAACATCCACTCACTTAAGTAGTTTACGTCACTCTATGTACCAATCAAGATGTGTCTTTTCCAGATCTGTTGTTTGACAAAAGTCCACGGAGCTACAAAATGATGATGACGTGTGCCTAACCAGAGTATTCCGCGACAGTTGAGAGACTGAGGTGTTGTTACTTTGCGAAACCAATGCATCATTTCAGTTTTAAAAAAATGTATCCACAAAGTATGAGGTTCATGATTACACTATCACGCTTCTGCTTAGTAGTACAGTAGAACTTCGATAAATTAATACTCAATAAATCAATTACTTCGCTAAAATAATAAAATTCTATGGTCCCAAATAGGCTTGTGTAAGATAAATTTGAACTCGATAAATTAATAACTTTGTTAAAAATAATTAGTTTCTCTGGTCCCAAAATTATTAATTTATCGAGGTTTTATTGTATATGATTTAAGTTACTGTACAGAAAATTATATACGGTGAAAATTATATTTTGCACCAAATTTCACGTGATCAATTGTTTGTGCACCATATTTTAAAGTATAAAAGACGTAACACAAGAATGACGAAGGAGACAAAATGATGATGATGATGTGTGTCATCACCATATTACAGTGCTATGGTTGGGAGTCCGAGGTCCGGTTACACTGCGAAACCAATGTATCATTTCGCCTTAAAATATATATATCCACAAAGTATTAGGTTTTTGATTACATAATCGCTATGATAAAGATTAAATCCACAACCCACGAGGAGAAATATTATTTCTTTTAAAACATTCACTCACATAAGTGGTTTACGTCACTCTAATATGTATGTACCAATCAAGATATGTCTTTTCGAGATCTATTGTTTCACAAAAGTCCACGGAGCTACAAAATGATGACAACGTATGTCCTAATCAGATATTGTGCGACGTTTGAGAGAACGAGGTGCGTTTACACTGCGAAACCAACGCATCGTTTCACTTTAAAAAATATATATCCCCAAAGTATGAGGTTTATAATTACATAATCGCTATGATCGATAAAGATTAAATCCATCGCCAACGAGGAGTGTAATTATTTTCTTTTGAAACATCCACTCACATAAGTGGTTTACGTCACTCTAAAATGTATGTACCAATCAAGATGTGTCTTTTCCAGATCTATTATTTTACAAAAGTCCACGGAGCTACAAAATCATGATGACGTGTGCCCTAACCAGATTATTGTGCGACATTTGAGAGAATAATTTGCGGTAACATTGTGAAACCAATGCATCGTTTCTCTTTAAAAAAATATATCCACAAAGTATGAGATTTATGTAATCTCGCTTCTGCTTAGCATCGGAATTAGGTAAATCTATGTTATTATTCATGTTGATTTAAGTTACTATACACAAAAATTCTATACGGTTTACTGACTTAGTTTTCATCATCGTCATTCTTCCATTATCATCATAAATGTTATTGAATAATTGTATTTAAAAGAAACACAGTTGCATCTCTGTCATTGTTTGGTTAACAAAAAACAAAAATATCCAAAAAGGAAAACACGACATCAGCCCACTTGACCTTATTCTGTCCGCAATGAGGTGAGTAATCTCTGCAATTAATTAAGATCGGAAATAACCAATTAGGAAAACTCCTAGTTCCATTTGTATTGATCATCTTGGAACGGATGTTTACAGAATTTTATTTCACTTAATTACTAAGATAAAAAGGAACGTTACTGTAGCGCCCCCGAAGCTAGCAGCTGACTAATCTAAAAGATTAACTAAATAAAGAGGCACTACGAATCTAAATTATTTACTTAAACATTCAATTAAGAATCTGCTACGAATCTTAACCCGAAAACTAGCCCCGCTATGAAATATACATATATAAGAACTCCTCTCAAATTATACATATACAATAGTCATTTGGTTTACAAATAGAATATACAACATAATAAACATAGCAGAAATTAACCAACTACGGACTCAACTCCTCGAAACTTCTGTTACGCAACTCTGATCTGTCTCTGAGACTTAAAGTGGGAACGGGTGAGCACATCATCCCTAAAAGGGGTGCCTAGTAGGAATAACAACTAACTTTCAAGTAATCACTGAAAACTGATGAAACACGAAATACGACAAAACATAATGTATAACTTTTTCAAAGTAATTTAAAAGAACAATAAACATCCATGTATGTGACATGTGTTGCCCCCGCACAATACTAAAGAATAATATTGAGGTGTATCGCCCTAGTCGTGTAATATTGCGGTGTATCGCCCTAGCCGTGTAATACTGGATATAAAGGAAGAATAATATTGTGGTGTATCGCCCTAGCCGTGTAATATTGAGGTGTATCGCCCTAGCCATAGAATACTGGATATGTAAAGTTTGGGCCACACGTCTCACACTCAATCATTCAAACAAACAATCATGTATATGGAACTAACTCCTTCTTCAAACAATGTATAATAATCAATGCCAAATTCCAACACCTAATAATAATATTGTGGTGTATCGCCCTAGCCATGTGCATAAAAGCTCGAAAGAAAGTAGGTATAAATGGGAAGGAGCGTATCCTATATAGCACAGGTGGAAATTCTTTTTCCCATATCAATTCATAAAGAAAAGCAAAACATTACAAGTCCTTTCCAATCTATGGAAAGATTCAAAGAATCAACAGAACAATCGTAATACAAATTAAACAAAGCATCGAATGAACAATCAGACAAAGCATGAGTTTGTTAAGCAGATACTTTTGAAAAAAAAACAACAATGGTTACAAAAGAGTTAAATGTATTCCCACCTCTTTTAATGACAAGCCATGTTCCACTGGTTCATCCTTTAAATCGATCGTTGTTAATAAAGACTAACTGTTAATCACACAAGAACTCTAAGAATCTAGTCAAAATGGCTCACACAAGAATCATACAAGTATATTTAATGATTCTAAGCCCATTTATGATTCTACACCTTTTCATTCTCTATCTTTAGCAAAGCTAAGGTTTACTAATTAAATTAGATTGGTTCTATGATCCATTAGCTAGATCTTATGAATATCTACAACTTTGTAGAAGGAACCAAATGCTAATTCAGACCACATAGGTCCAACACATGTTCATTAGGAAAACTGGCTATAAGCCCAAGTTCACTAAATAGGCCCATTAAGCTAGGTTCCAGTCCATATGAGTCAACTAACGGTCAAACTAATAGTCACAGGTCAACTGACAGTCAATGTCTAAGTCCAGTCAAAGGTCAAGGTCCAAGGTCAAATAGTTTAAATGCTAAGGTCTAAATCGGTCAACTGAGTCAAGTCGGTCAAGATAGATAAACTCGGTGAATCAACACCGATACAACTCAGTCAGAAACTAAGTCAGCTGAACTGACTGGGATGACTAACAGGCAAACCCTCTATTTCAGCTTCACTTCTATTCTACCAGACTAAAATACAAACATCAAATCATTCATTTAAAAGCAACTTCACAATTCAATCTCAAATACAAAATCTATTACCTTAATCTGCGGTTGCAGGCTTTCACAAAGTACATTGCTAGAACAACATTACAATCAACTTTATCTCATTCTCTACCCTCATCCCAAAGCCCCAACCACATAGTCTTCTTTTGCTGGATCAGGCACCTTATAGTTCAATCCACTAACTGCAGGTCATCTACAAAACTCATACACATCCATTCTCTACTCAATTCTAACAACAGTGAATTACAACACATCTCAGATTCATCTTATTTTCATAACCACCATTAACTCAGCTTGTTCTAAATTCAACTCACTCTCTTAACTGAACTGTCAAACTACTCATTAAACTACAAACACACACACCCAAACCAATTCTAATTAAATCTCCACCAGTCCCTAATTTATATTTCCATTTTGATACACAGATTATCCATAAATCACTTTAACTGCACAACAACCCTTGTTCTAGCTACCACCACCTCATTACCCTGCCAACTTCATTATCCTTGCACCTCTTAGTTCATACCACCAACACCACTAGGCCATCTCTTAACTCAATATGAACTAATACAACTCACCAATAACTCAACTCCTAACACCTGCAGTCACAGATACACCAACAACAACATCTCTAGCTACTAACCCCCTCTAGACCGCCATTAAAACACCAGCAGACCTCCAATGTCAAACCTGCATTCAATAACACCACAGCATCCACAGAACAACATCATCACAACAACATCAATATCCCCATACTTCATTTCAAAGTCACATTCAATTCTCACAACAACACATATACCCTTCTATAAGACTCTTGTTCTTCATTTGCATAACTAATTTGTATCCACAATCACAATTCCATAATCCAATATATGTACTCATCAATAAACTGGAGGCTATATTAATTTACTTTGGAGAAACAATTACCTCAAATAGCATTCCAGCAATTTGAGATCAATTCATCTTCGTGGTTGATTCGATTCTTCAATTCTTGAAACTACAGAAACCCACCAACTCAGTTCATTCAGCATCATCTCCTCCCTAAACTAACCTCCCATCACGGCTAATTCCTAACAATCTTCCTTCAAATAGATTACAAACCCTAATTCTTCAATTTGGGGAAGAACATGAAACCCTAATTATCTTCAATCTCGAATTCAATCTCAGAACATCAATCAAACTCTCCAATTAAGAAAACCCATCTTGTAATTCCGTCCAACTCTTCTTAATCCTTACTCAAATCGAATTCCAATCCAACTCAGGAAACCCTAATTCTTGATTCAATAAACAGAACAACTTCAAAACCTCAATCAAACACCAACCCATGATTCCTCATCTAACAATGGTTCCAGAATTCATCTTTTAAATCTTCAAAACATCAATCAACACTATAAACCTTAATTCTGATTACAAAAGCATCATTTCCCTCTTTTCCCGAAACCAATAAATATCAACAACACCCTCATATCTTCATCAACATCTTCTAATTCATCTGCTCTAACTCAACGATTGTCTTTCTCTCTCAAACCAACACTCAATAACACGCAGAGAAAGAAGAGTAGGGGAAGTAGGAAAGAGAAGAAGAAACAGAAAGAAGAATGAATAATAAGAAAGAAGAAGAAGGATAAATCGAGTTTATCTTCACGTTCTAGGGATAAGGCCGACCAAAACTACTGAGGCACCACATCTTGGATAAGGGCTGTCATTGAGTCCATCAACGAAATTATTATTTTACCTTCCGTAAACAAACTGATAAATCTTCTTCAGCCGGTATCCGATTGACACGTTCGAGTACTCCATTCCGCGTAACTTTTCGAGATCTATCCAATGGTAATAGTTTCGTATCTAAATCGTTGTTAGATTAATTTCTACTAATTAACGTTCATGTTGGACTAATCGAGTTATTATCGGCTAATTCGTCACTTAACCGGTCTAATAGCGTTGACGATCTTGAGGATCCTTACAGTTACCAAAAGTGTGGTGTTTGTTGTATGAATAGAATTTAGTAACTTTCTTTCAAAAGATGATGAAATCGAGCTATCATCGGTAATTGTGGTGCTTATGATAACATCAACATTATAAGCTGTGTATACATATATATATACTTTATGAGTAAAATAGGAAGAATATGTCCAGCTTGTTCTGCATAGTTCTCTAATTATATTCAAAATATATATACAGAAACGTTTGCAAAGGATGCAAAGATAATTTTGTATTCGCAAAGAAGACTGAATATCATGCGAGTTTTTAAAGTGAATGAAGTGAAAATTGTGGTTTACACCATATTTCACGTGATCAATTTTTTGTGCATCATATTTGAAGTATAAAAGACGTAACACAAGTGTGACGAAGGATACAAAATGATGATGACATGTGCCCTAACCAGATTATAGTGCGACAGTTGAGTGACTGAGGTGTGGTTACTTGGCGAAACCAATGCATCATTTCAGTTTAAAAAATATATCCATAAATGATGAGGTTTATGATTACATAATCACTATTGAAAAGATAATATCCACATCCAACGAGGAGTGCAATTATTTTCTTTTGAAACATCCGCTCACATAAGTGGTTTATGTCACTCTAAAATGTATTTACCATTCAAGAAGTGACTTTTCCAGAGCTGCTGCTTGACAAAAGTCCACGGAGAAAAAGGCTACAAAATGATGTTGACATACGCCATCACCAAATTATTGTGCGCCGGTTGAGAGAATAATGTGAAGTTACTTTGTGAACCAATGCATTAGATCGTCTTATTTGCCGAGTTAGATTTTCTTCTTTCAAAAAATGTTTGATTATAATGCAGCACCACCACCATAGGACACCAATAACGCTATTATATAAAAAATCTTGATACCCATGAGAAAGATAAAAACCTAAAACCTAAAATATTTGCAATTAACCAAGATTGCAAACAACCAACTAGGAAAACTCTAGTCCCATTTGTATTTTCTTTTGAAACATTCACACACTTAATTAGCTTACGTCACTCTAAGATGTGTCTTTTCCAGAGTTGTAACTTGACAAAACTCCACGGAGCTACAAAATGATGACGACGTGTGCCCTAACCAGATTTTTGTGCGATAGATGAGAGAACGAGGTGCGTTTAACTTGCGACACCAACGCATCATTTCGCCAGACAAAAATATATCCACGAAGTATTAGGTTTGTGATTACATAATCGCTATGATAAAGATTAAATCCTCAACCAACGAGGAGTGAGTGTAATTATTTTCTTTTGAAACATCCACTCACTTAAGTAGTTTATGTCACTCTAAAATATATGTACCAATCAAGATGTGTCTTTTCCAGATCTGTTGTTTGAAAAAAGTCCACGAAGCTACAAAATGATGATGACGTGTGCCTAACCAGAGTATTCTGCGGCAGTTGAGAGACTGAGGTGCGGTTACTTTGCGAAACCAATGCACCATTTCAGTTTTAAAAAAATGTATCCACAAAGTATGAGGTTCATGATCACACTATCACGCTTATGCTTAGTAGTACAGTAGAACTTCGATAAATTAATACTCAATACATCAATTACTTCGCTAAAATAATAAAATTCTATGGTCCCAAATAGGCTTGTGTAAGCTAAATTTTAACTCGATAAATTAATAACTTTGTTAAAAATAATTAGTTTCTCTGGTCCCAAAATTATTAATTTATCGAGGTTTTACTGTATATGATTTAAGTTACTATACAGAAAATTATATACGGTGAAAATTATATTTTGCACCATATTTTACGTGATCAACTGTTTGTGCACCATATTTAAAGTATAAAAGACGTAACACAAGTATGACGAAAGAGACAAAATTATGATGACGTGTGTCCTCACCATATTACAGTGCTACAGTTGGGAGTCCGAGGTCCGGTTACACTGCGAAACCAATGTATCATCTCTCCTTAAAATATATATATCCATAAAGTATTAGGTTTTTGATTACATAATGACTATGATAAAAATTAAATCCACAACCCATGAGGAGAAATATTATTTTCTTTTAAAACGTTCACTCACATAAGTGGTTTATGTCACTCTAATATGTGTGTACCAATCAAGATGTCTTTTCGAGATCCGTTGTTTCACAAAAGTCCACGGAGCTACAAAATGATGACAACGTGTGTCCTAATCAGACATTATGAGACGTTTGAGAGAACAAGGTGCGTTTAGACTGCGAAACCAACGCATCGTTTCACTTTAAAAAATATATATCCCCAAAATATGAGGTTTATAATTACATAATCGCTATGATCGATAAAGATTAAATCCACCGCCAACGAGGAGTGTAATTATTTTCTTTTGAAACATCCACTCACATAAGTGGATTACGTCACTCTAAAATGTATGTACCAATCAAGATGTGTCTTTTTCAGATCTATTGTTTTACAAAAGTCCACGGAGCTACAAAATCATGATGACGTGTGCCCTAACCAGATTATTGTGCGACGTTTGAGAGAATAATTTGCGATCACATTGTGAAACCAATGCATCGTTTCACTTTAAAAAAATATATACACAAAGTATGAGGTTTATGTAATCTCGCTTCTGCTTAGCATCAGAATTAGGTAAATCTATATTATTATTCATGTTGATTTAAGTTACTATACACAAAATTCTATACGGTTTACCGACTTAGTTTTTATCATCGTCATTCTTCCATTATCATCATAAATATTGCTCAATAATTGTATTTAAAAGAAATACAGTTGCATCTCTGTCATTGTTTGGTTAACAAAAAACAAAAATATCCAAAGAGGAAAACATGACATCTGCCCACTTGACCTTATTCTGTCCGCAATGAGGTGAGAAATCTCTGTAATTAATTAAGATCGGAAACAACCAACTAGGAAAACTCCTAGTTCCATTTGTAGTGATCATCTTGGAACGGATGTTTACGGAATTTCATTTCACTTAATTACTAAGATAAAAAGGAACGTTACCAAAAGTGTTGTGTTTGTTGTATGAATAGAATTTAGTAACTTTCTTTCAAAAGATGATGAAATCGAGCTTTCATTGGTCATTGTGATGCTTATGATAACATCAACACTATAAGATGTGTGTACATATATATATATATATAATTTATGAGTAAAATAGGGAGAATATGTCCAGCTTGTTCTGCATAGTTCTCTAATTATATTCAAAATATATATACAGAAACGTTTGCAAAGGATGCAAAGATAATTTTGTATTCGCAAAGAAGACTGAATATCATGCTAGTTTTTAAAGTGAATGAAGTGAAAATTGTGGTTTGCAGCACATTTCACGTGATCAATTTTTTGTGCACCATATTTTAAGTATAAAAGACGTAACACAAGTGTGACGAAGGAGACAAAATGATGATGACGTGTGCCCTAACCAGATTATAGTGCGACAGTTGAGCGACTGAGGTGTGGTTACTTGGAGAAACCAATGCATCATTTCAGTTTAAAAAAATATATCCACAAAGGATGAGGTTTATGATTACATAATCGCTATTGGAAAGATTATATCCACAGCCAACAAGGAGTGTAATTATTTTCTTTTGAAACATTCGCTCACATATGTGGTTTACATCACTCTAAAATGCATTTACCATTCAAGAAGTGACTTTTCCAGAGTTGCTGCTTGACAAAAGTCCACGGAAAAGAAGGCTACAAAATGATGATGACATACTCCATCACCAAATTATTGTGCGACGGTTGAGAGAATAATGTGCAGTTACTTTGTGAAACCAATGCATTAGATCTTCTTATTTTCCGAGTTAGATCTTCTTCTTTCAAAAAATGCTTGATTATAATGCAACACCACCACCATAGGACGCCATTAACGCTATTATATAAAAAATCTTGATACCCATGAGAAAGATAAGAACCTAAAACCTAAAATCTTTGCAATTAACAAAGATTGCAAACAACCAACTTGGAAAACTCCTAGTCCCATTTGTATTTTCTTTTGAAACATCCACACACTTAAATAATTTACGTCACTCTAAGATATGTCTTTTCCAGAGTTGTAACTTGACAAAACTCCACGGAGCTACAAAATGATGACGACGTGTGCCCTAACCATATTTTTGTGCGATAGATGAGAGAACGAGGTGCGTTTACCTTGCGACACCAACGCATCGTTTCGCCAGACAAAAATATATCCACAAAGTATTAGGTTTATGATTACATAATCGCTATGATAAAGATTAAATCCTCAGCCAACGAGGAGTGAGTGTAATTATTTTCTTTTGAAACATCCACTCACTTAAGTAGTTTACGTCACTCTAAAATATATGTACCAATCAAGATGTGTCTTTTCCAGATCTGTTGTTTGACAAAAGTCCACGGAGCTACAAAATGATGATGACGTGTGCCTAACCAAAGTATTGTGCGACAGTTGAGAGACTGAGGTGCGGTTACTTTGCGAAACCAATGCATCATTTCGGTTTTAAAAAAATGTATCCACAAAGTATGAGGTTCATGATTACATTATCGCGCTTCTGCTTAGTAGTATAAGATTTAAGTTACTGTACAGAAAATTATATACGGTGAAAATTATATTTTGCACCATATTTCACGTGATCAATTGTTTGTGCACCATATTTTAAAGTATAAAATACGTAACACAAGTATGACGAAGGAGACAAAATGATGATGACGTGTGTCCTCACCAGAATATTGTGCTACAGTTTGGAGTCCGAGGTCCGGTTACGCTGCGAAACCAATGTATCATTTCGCCTTAAAAAAATATATCCACAAAGTATTAGGTTTTTGATTACATAATCGCTATGATAAAGATTAAATCCACAACCCACGAAGAGAAATATTATTTTCTTTTAAAACATCCACTCACATAAGTGGTTTACGTTACTCTAATATGTATGTACAAATCAAAATGTGTCTTTTCGAGATCTGTTGTTTCACAAAAGTTCACGGAGCTACAAAATGATGACAACGTGTGTCCTAATCAGATATCATGCGACGTTTGAGAGAACGAGGTGCGTTTACACTGCGAAACCAACGCATCGTTTCACTTTAAAAAATATATATCCCCAAAGTATGATTTTTTATAATTACATAATCGCTATGATCGACAAAGATTAAATCCACCACCAACGAGGAGTGTAATTATTTTCTTTTGAAATATCCACTCAGATAAGTGGTTTACGTCAGTCTAAAATGTATGTACCAATCAAGATGTGTCTTTTCCAGATCTATTGTTTTACAAAAGTCCATCATGATGACGTGTGCCCTAACCAGATTATTGTGCGACGTTTGAGAGAATAATTTGCGGTTACATTGTGAAACCAATGCATCGTTTCACTTCAAAAAAAATATATCCACAAAGTATGAGGTTTATGTATTCTCGCTTCTGCTTAGCATCGGAAATAAGTAAATCAATGTTATTATTCATGTTGATTTAAGTTACTATACACAAAATTCTATACAGTTTACTGACTTAGTTTTCATCATCGTCATTCTTCCATTATCATCATAAATATTGTTGAATAATTGTATTTAAAAGAAACACAGTTGCATCTCTATCATTGTTTGATTAACAAAAAACAAAAATATCAAAAGAGGAAAACACGACATCTGCCCACTTGACCTTATTCTGTCCGCTATGAGGTGAGAAATCTCTGCAATTAATTAAGATCGGAAACAACCAACTAGGAAAACTCCTAGTTCCATTTGTATTGATCATCTTGGAATGGATGTTTACAGAATTTCATTTCACTTAATTACTCAGATAAAAAGGAACGTTATCAAAAGTGTGGTGTTTGTTGTATGAATAGAATTTAGTAACTTTCTTTCAAAAGATGATGAAATCGAGCTTTCATTGGTAATTGTGGTGCTTATGATAACATCAACACTATAAGTTGTGTGTACATATATATATATATATATATATATACATACATTTACTTTATGAGTAAAATAGGAAGAATATGTCCAGTTTGTTATGCATAGTTCCCTAATTATATTCAGAAAATATATATAGAAACGTTGGCAAAGGATGCAAAGGTAATTTTGTATTTGCAAAGAAGACTGAATATCATACTAGTTTTTTAAGTGAATGAAGTAAAAATTGTAGTTTGCACCACATTTCACGTGATCAATTGAGGTGTGTAATTATTTTCTTTTGAAACATCCACTCACTAAAGTGGCTTACGTCACTCTAATATGTATTTACCATTCAAGAAGTGTCTTTACCAGTGCTGCTGCTTGACAAAAGTCCACAGAGAAGAAGGCTACAAAATGATGATGACATACGCCCTCACCAAATTATTGTGCGACGGTTGAGAGAATAATGTGTGGTTACTTTGTGAAACCAATGCATTAGATCGTCTTATTTGCCGAATTAGATCGTCTTATTTCAAAAAATGCTTGATTTTAATGCAGCACCACCACCATAGGACGCCATTAATGCTATTATATAAAAAATCTTGATACCCATGAG
The DNA here is from genome assembly GCF_003573695.1 of Papaver somniferum. Classification (NCBI taxonomy): domain Eukaryota; kingdom Viridiplantae; phylum Streptophyta; class Magnoliopsida; order Ranunculales; family Papaveraceae; genus Papaver; species Papaver somniferum. The sequence goes on from NC_039358.1 coordinate 187,112,826, forward strand.
AAAGCTAAAAACCTAAAACCTAAAATCTTTGCAATTAACCAAGATCGGAAACAACAAACTAGGAAAACTTCTAATCCCATTTGTATTTTCTTTTGAAACATCCACTCACTTAAGTAGTTTGCGTCACTCTAAGATGTTTCTTTTCCAGAGTAGTGATATTTGAACTTCCATTACTATTTAACCAATCAGAGAGAAATTCATTAATCTGTTTACCATTAACTAGACCTGCATAATTAGGATCAGCAGTTGTCCATACATTTCTAGAGATTGAACAATCAAATAAGAATAAACTCCATTTTGGAATAAGTCATATTTTTTCCCGGTCCCGGCTTAAGGAACTCACCTCCATATAAGAATAATTGACCTTATAATATAAATAATATAAGTCTTGTCATATATCACAGTGTAAGATAAACAAATTCTTGTAACCATTTTGCATGATCGTTTTACTTTTAAGTGGGTTTAATGCTTTCATTTGCACAACACAATAAAATTTTATGTGTCGTGGTTGAGTTTTGTGTGGGTTGTGTTATACATCAAGCTTCATATATCCCTATTTGTAAAACTAAACAAAACATAACTAGTAATTCTACTACCCAGATATATTATGATGTTTCCGATGCTTATATATGTATTTTTCCTAGGTACACATATAAAAATTCTTTTTTGATGTTTTCAAGGTAGACCTCTATATAAGAATAACCTCCATATAAGAATAATTGACCTTATAATATAAATAATATAAGTCTTGTCATACATCACAATTTAAGATGAACAAATTCTTGTAACCATTTTGCACGATCGTTTTACTTTTAAGTGGGTTTAATGCTTTCATTTGCACAACACAATAAAATTTTATATGTCGTGGTTGAGTTTTGTGTGGGTTGTGTTATACATCAAGCTTCATATATCCCTATTTGTAAAACTAAACAAAACATAACTAGTAATTCTACTACCCAGATATATTATGATGTTTCCGATGCGTATGTATGTATTTTTCGTAGGTACACATATAACAATTCGTTTTTGATGTTTTCAAGGTAGACCTCTTTATAATAATAACCTCCATATAAGAATATTTTCCTGTAGTCTCAAGGGTATTCTTATATAGAGAGGTTCTACTGTAATGCTTTGAGTATCATTACACTGTGAAACCAATGTATCATTTCGCTGGAGTGCCAATGACTTTGTATATATCAAGATATATTTTGTATCTACATAAATAATACATAGAAACATTGAACTTGAGAGTAGAATTTTTTCAGGTCAAATTTCCCATAGTAAAAGCAACAATAATTTTTGGTATTCCCGAGAGTATTACTTACATTTGCATAAAAAAGAAAAGAAAATTATCCTAAAGAGGTTATCGGAACTTCTGTATATAAAATCTTCCTTACTCTCGACAATATAAACTCTTCCTTACTCTCGACAACTTTACCCGGTACAAACATCAGCACATGCAACAAAAAGTTGCACACGTTTTGTATTGCTTGATCGGTAAATTCAGACCTCATTTGCAAAGGAACGCAACTGAGAGTTAGTACCATTTTTTGTCTCCTTTGTAAACTCATTTCTCCTCTCCTCCCTTACCTTCATTTCACTTCACATTCTCTCTACAATTACAACCATCAAAAGACACTCTTTCAGCACAAGTTCTTCATCACCATCCTTCTTCTTCCTCTTCACCCTTCAACATTTTTCTACAATGTTGTACCCAAATGCAGAGCCATATCAGATGATACACATCATGTCTCCATCTGCTTACTACTATCACAAAGAAATTCTTCCTCTTCCTCCTCCTCCTTCTCTGCAACTCATTCATCCCTTTAATCCGAAACATATATTTCCATTTCTTCCTCATTTACTACTCTTACTCCCCTTTAATCCCAAACACTAGTACTAATGCTTGGACTTGTTTTTGTTGTTGTCTTCTTGTTTACTGCTGCTGTTGTCCCCTTTGGAATAGGTTGACACAAATAAACTCCAGTACCAGAACTAGTATCATTAACTACTTCATGCTTTGATTACTTGTTGTAACTACTACTAGCATGATTATCTTCAATCATCTTAACTTGATAATGATGTTGTCTAGGAACAAATATGGTGCCAGAACCAAAGGTATTGATGATGATGGCCTCCTTGTGCGTTTACTGTTAATACATAATAATGGCTTCCTTGGTAGTTTACTTTTAGCATTTTTATGCTTGGTCATGATGCGGCGACCTTTCTTCTTATGATCACTTATCTTTTCCATCAGACAGTAATACTCTTATGTCTTAACAGAGACAGTAAATGGTGGTTGTTGATGATGATGATTGGATGGTGGTGGTGGTGGTGGTAGTAGAGAGGATGGAAGGGGAGGGTAGTACATTGAATAAATAGGATCAAAGAGTTGATGAGGAAGAGGAAGTATAGGTTTGGGATTAAAGGGGTGAAAGAGTAGTAAAGGAGGAGGAAATGAAAATATAGGTTTTGGGATTAAAGGGATGAATGAGTTTCAGAGACGGAGGAGGAGGAAGAGGAAGAGTTTCTTTGTGATAGGTAAGAATATGGAGACATGATGTATATCATCTGATATAGCTCTGCATTTAGGTTCAACATTGTAGGAAATTATTGAAGGATGAAGAGGAGGAAGAAGGATGGTGATGAAGAAATTGTGCTGAAAGGGAGTGTTTTGATGGTTGTAATTATAGAGAGAATGTGAAGTGAAGTGAAGGTAAGGGAGGAGAGGAGAAATGAGTTTACAAAGGAGACAAACAATGGCACTAACTCTCAGTTGCTTTCCTTTGCAAATGAGGTCTGAATTTACTGATCAAGCAATACAAAACATGTGCAACTTTTTGTTGCCAGTGCTGTTGTTTGTACTGGGTAAAGTTGTCGAGAGTAAGGAAGAGTTTATATACAGAAGTTCCGATAACCTCTTTAGGATAATTTTCTTTTCTTTTTTATGCAAATGTAAGTAATACTCTCGGGAATACCAAAAATTATTGTTACTTTTACTATGTGAAATTTGGCCTGAAAAATGCTACTCTCAAGTTTAATGTTTCTACGTATTATTTATGTAGATACAAAATGTATCTTGGTATTTACAAGGTCACTGGCATTCCAAAGATGTATAATTTTGATTTTGCCTTTATTTATGATACAAAAGAAAAATATACATCTTGCTACTTTCTATGAAAAACATTACTCTTATTCCTGCCATTTATGATATCTTCTTTGGAAATAGAAGAAGTCAACCGACAAGGATTGAAGGAGATAATAGTATATAGGAGTGCTCTACACCTATTCAAAGATCTTAAAAGTCCCACAAGATAAGTAAGAACAACACTTGCAAAGGTTCCTAGCTATTGCAATTTCTAGTACCACGATGAAAACGTAATGTTTTTTTCTTCTCAAAGGAATATATTTTATTTCGTGATAACCACTCAAACTCTTATTTTTTTATAACCAGTCAAACTCGTATTTTTTGACAGTTAGATATTAATAATTGTTTTATTTTTTGGTCGATGTTAGTTAGATTTTTTTTTAATTGATATCAGTTAGTATTTTATAGATATATCTTTTGTTTATTTTATGATTGTATTTGAATAGTTTTGGTTTTATGCAGTTTGTGTTAAACTCCCACCATCCCCTTTATTTAGGAGTAAAAATATTTTTTTCTCTTACATCAAGGATAACCTAGGTTTTCATAATCTATCACAAGTATATTTTCCACATAAGCCATAACCAACGTTCCTCAAAGAGGCTAATAATGATGATCCTCCTCAATAATGGGCCTGAGCCAAATTGAAGGTACAGACTGAGCCCATTATTTAGCCCAACTTGAAGGTAACTCAACAATAGCTTATGATTTAGCTCATTATTGAGCTAAAGCATGAGCAACAGAAGGTCAGAAGCCGAGTTTGAAAAGTACATATAGATAACTAAGATAAGCAACTAAATTGGAAGAGAAAAACTGAATGTCTTTAAAAACTAAGTTGTTTCTGCCAGAAAAACTGAATGTCTTTAAATATATTCTGTTAATCAAAAGAAAAGCAAAATACAAAATGTTAATAGGCTTAATGAAAAGAGCGAACAAGTTCGCCATCACCTGATTCACCTCAACCTAAGCTCTCAGCATCAACGTCAACATCGGCTCTTGAGTTGGCAGTATCAGAAACAACAAGATTAGAGCCCTCCACAATATCGAAAGAATGATAAGAAAAAGATTCAGATGCGGCAAGCTGTTCTCGGGCATTATTCAACTGTTGAGTCAATTGTGAAATTTGATCTTTCAGCAGATTCTCATTACACTCATATTCTCTACATTTCAAATTAAAATCACTTGCAACTGTATAGGATCTCAAATTACTCGCCTTTCTAACTCAAGCCTGGCTTTAAACAGAACACACATAGTCCTCCAAGTTTTCATTGAAGTGGAATCATCAGCTTGCTGATCCAGGCGTCTAGAATGATGAACTCCTCTCGTGTCATTCATCACCTACAAATAAAAATTAATTAGCAAATCATATCTGTCAGATCAATCAAAACACAAGTTATAGAAAATTAGAGGAATTGCTTACAACTGCAATCTTTGAAGCCATCCTAGCCTCAGCTTCAGGAAGTTCCAATGGTGCTAATGACACTACATCAGCCGGTCGAGAAGCATTCAGCAGAAATTCGTCAGCGTAAGCACCATCCGATTCAATGGAATCTTCTCGATAAGAATGGTCCATCAAAAATTGAGTATAAATTAACTCAACAAGATCCTAGGAAGAAGAAACTTTACCCTTCTTCTCAGTTCGAGAAGAAGTCCCGAGCTCAACTGCCTTCCTTTTACCTAGAAATGGGAAAAGCAAGACAACATCTTTAATCCAAGCACTAAAAAAATTGTTTTAAGTGTATGTTTAAAAGAAAACAAAAAGCATGAACAAATAATTGTTTCTTTTTTTTTTAGTAATAAACAAATAATTGTTCATCAAACTTACACAGAAAGGGAAAAGCTTTCAACTTCAGGGAGCAAGACATCTGACTATCACTCTCCCAATTTCCATTAAAAATTAATGGGCACTTATCATTAAACTTGGTGCCATCCAATCCTTTAAACATAAATGAATCGTTATGCTCGAAACCAAGAGATAACTTTGGACTCCTGCAAAATATGTTCTTTAAATAAGAACCAGGGATAGTTCGAACCTCATAGCTCGCAAAAAACTTCACAACAGTAATTCTTACGTTTTCTGGAAGACTACGATTTTGGAACAAATTTTTTTGCATATAGTCGAAAATTTAGATTCTAATTCGGCAGGAGAAAGGTTGCAATAAACAAGAAATTCCCGAACTAATGAGGGGATAGGCAAAATAAAGCCACACTGAAGATGCGACTCAGGAATTAAGAGTTCATCCCCCATTAAATCTGAAACTTCACACACATTAATAGTGTATGGTGAAGGCCAGTGAACTTTCAAACCAACACTGAACTTTCAAACCAACACTGGTGGGAAGATCATATATACTAATCAAAGACGGCATGTGAAGGACACGGAACTGGAACAGTTATCTCAGACATGATTAAACTCCCTAAAGCTACGGAAGAGCTAAAAAATGAGGTTGAACTCTGAACGCTAAAAAGTGAGAAGAAGAAAAATGTGGTTGATCTACATATCTCAAATTATACATACATATAAAAAATCGGCCCTCCTACAACCGGGACAACAGTCTTTGTTCAAATCTGGGACATGAGATGGCACGATCTTAATGGCTAAGAGGGAATTGATTCTAGCATAGGGATTATTAGAGGGCTGGATAGGGTAGTGATCAAGGATCTAGAGTTTTCCATAAAAAATCAATATAGAGACCGCCTCACTCGAGTATTACTCCCGCACCGTTTTGCGGGAAGCTATCCCGATCCAACTGCCTTGAACCTTTATGGGAAATGCCACTCAGGCACTCACTTAAGTATATGTACCAATTAAGAAGTGTCTTTTCCAGAGCCGTTGCTTTACAAAAATCCACGGGGAAGAAGGCTACAAAATGAGAATAATGCTCTCCCGCACGGCCGCGCGTGCAAGTTTTATAAGCTAGCGGATTAACAACCCTTGGAGGATAACACATATAATTTTATAGCCATTGAGATGAATGTACAGCTGGATCATGGACATAATTGCAAATAAGTCCTTTAGTTCAATTAAAACAATCCTTATAAATTTCCATATTTCATTTACAGGACCTTCCATCGATAAAACCAAAACTTTCTCTCACCACCACCATATTAACTCCAGTTTCATCTCTCTTCTCTTCTACATACAGATACAAGAATTGATTCTTACGTCTAATAAATCAAGTCAGTAAATTCCATCAATTAAGAACTTGATTTTTTAATCAATAACACCTTATCATACTATTCCATCTTAGAAAATCGTCAAAGAGTTGCAATCTATCCTAGTGTTGAATTGGCAGAAACATTGCTATAGCAAAAGACAATTCAAAATTGAAATTTTACTTTAATGAAAATCTTGTGAGTGGGTTTTATTAGCTTGTTGATGGATTTTCCATTGTTGTCTATGGGTTGTTTGTTGATTAATTTGAGTAAGATAAATGTTTTTTTTTTTTTTTTCAATTTTGGGTTTGTGATGGTGGTGTTGTTGCGAACTGTGTATTGGAGCCGGAGGAGAAGAATTAAGTGTTCATTTTTTTTGGTTAGGTATCTGAAGAATTTTAGTTTTCATGGTTAATGGTATATTAATGGTCAAGAATTACCATGATCCAATCTCTTATGATTCTGAGTTAGTGAAAATTATTCCCGCAGAATCATTAATGGAAAAAGAACATGGAAGAACAGAGTTTTTCTTTTCAACAGCTAGCTAGCAGGGTGTTAGTCCTCGAGGGAGTTGGGGGAATTTGGTGTAGTTTGGTTTTTTCCTGTTAGTCGTGGGGGAGTTCAAAGGAGTCTCTCTAAATCTCTGTTAGTTGTGGGAGAGTTTAGAAGAGTCTCCCAAACTCCCTAAAAAACCCTGTTAGTTGTGGGAGAGTTTGAAAGAAACTCTCAAACTCCCTGTTAGTCGTTAAAATTAGAATGCTAGGGAGTTGGTGTTTTTGGGGGAGTTCTGGGGAGTTATAGGGAGTTTATAGTGTATTTTTTCCTCACTCCAAATCTCTCAAAAAAGTAGAGATTTCTGGACATTCTCTCAAACTCCCCACACTCAAAACACCAAACTCTCTCAAACTCCCCACACTCTCTCAAAATCCCCAAGATTCAAAATACATTAAACTCCCCCAAACTCACTCGTGGACTAACCCCCTGTAGGAGTAATTGATAAATCTGACATAAGTCGAAGGATCTCGTAAAAGTTTATAAAGCAACCTGGTAGCGAAAAAAAAAATGCAAAGATTTGGTGCATCCAACGGCTAGCAACCTGCTAGCTTATAAAGCTTGCATAAGGGGTCGCGCGGGATAGCACATCCCACAAAATGATGATGACGTGTGCCCTCACCAGATTATTGTGCCACGGTTGAGAGAATAATACGGGTTTGCAAGGCTTGACAAGCCGTCAAAAAAACTATGTTATACTTCTACGAGATACTCTCTAGCCGACCTGGTACTTGCTATTGGAAAAGACTTTGGATTTGGATTTGGTTGAGAGAATAATGTGTCGTTACACCGTGAAACCAATGAATCGTTTCTCTTTATACAAATATGTCTACAGAGTATGTAAGGTTGCACGTGGGCCGGTACGATCCGGATTTCTTATGGATCGGTCCTTGTACCTGGAAAAGTTCATGTTGATTTAAGTTCTATTATCATAATTAAATCTCTGTTCTATACGGTTTAGTTTCATTATTGTCATTCTTCCATTATTATCATCATAAATATTGTCGAATAATTGTATTTAAAAGAAAAACAATTGCATAGTTGGTATTATTTGGTGAACTAAAAACAAAAACATCCAACGAGGAAAACACGACATCTTCCTACTTAACCTTATTCCGCAATGAGGTCAGAAATCTTTGAGATTAACCAAGATCGGAAAAAACCAACTAGGAAAACTTATGGTCCCATTTGTATTGACAATCTAACGGTAAAAAAGCCGCTTGAGCGGAATAGCTTCCCGCAAACGGAGCAGGATAGCATTTGTCTTATTATTAAATCTAACGACTTAAAGGCCTAGACAAATCCCTATTGCTTACTGATTCTTAAAGTACGTTTTATGCTTTTGTCTCACGATTAATCGCAAAGATTTCTGACCTCATTGGTTTTATTTAAATACTATCAAAATTCGCCGCTTAAATTAGATCCTTATTCAATTTTTATAAATACCCACACATTCTGAAAAGTGGAAGCTACTAGCACAAGTTGCTTTCAGAAGTGGATGCAACTAGCACAAGTTGCTTCCAAAATTTTCTCAAGTTGACTCCACAAAAAATATTTTTTTACCCCTATGGTGTATTTGTGTAAGGTCAACAAAAATGGAGGGTATTTACAACATTACCACTTTTTGGATTTAACCAACAGATATTAGAGAGCATACTTTCAATTTTACTATGTGAATCCATTGGTGAAAGTTGTCTTTTACACTATGCATGTTTATGAAAAATAAATCCTTCCCTCGAAAAATTAAAACACAACGATTTCGCTCAAAACACATATGAGAAATAAATTTTCTCTCTTAATGTACTTTATACTAATTATAATAGAACGGTGAAAAACGTGGTTTGCACTGGATACACTGAAGTGAAATGAAGAACATTCACTCAAATCTGACTGTCCAATATGAAGATATACGAGCGGAGTCGGTAATTGATCGGTTATCTAGCCTACAAACAAGACAATATGTCTTTGGATTGATTTTAGATTTGGCTTTGTTTTTTTTCTTCTTCCATTTTTCATTTTCATACATTTAATCTTTATTTAGATTTTAGTACATTAATAACGAAATAATAATACATTTTAATAAAAATAATTTACATTCACGCCAAAGATTTTAGGACATTAATAACGAAATAATAATATTTTTTTACAAAAATAATTTACATTCATCCCAAAAAGAGAAAGATATTAAGTTTTTTAATTTCTTATTTTACTGTCTTAATACCCAACACGTACCCAGGACTTTTAACGGGTCCTGTTCTGGGTCCACAAATTTGGGAACCAGATTCGACTTTTACAGTAAAACATCTATAAAATAATAGGCTTGGGACCACCCAAATCCTATTATTTTAAAGAGATATTACTTAATCGATAAGATAATAATTTATTATTTCATACATATAATAATAATATTTTAATTTAAAGAATAATTCTTAATTTAAAAAAATTCTTTGGAAAAAACGAGAATTTCCATATTAAAAAAGTAAAAATAAAGTATCTTAGAATAAATACCGAAATAGATTTTTAAAAGTGGAAAAAAGTAAAAATAAAATATCTTAGGATAAATACCAAACTAGATTTTTAAAAGTGGAAATATAAAAAAAGATAAAAAAAAACATTAACGAAAATATTTTTAGAATGGCATGCATTTGTTTTTATCTAGATCACTAGGATGTCTTCTCATCTCAAAGGTGTATGGGAATTATTTTTTATTTTGTAATGGAATTATTATTTTATATAATATTTGGGACCTATTAATGTTTAAGGGTAACTTTTGAAATGTATTATATTATAATTTTATCGAATTTATTATTTTAGCACAAAGGGCCAGAATGAGGACTGGAAAATTTTATTATTTTAGCGAGGCTATTATATTATCGAGTATTATTTTAAAAAAATTTTACTGTATAAGTAGGGTCCGGGTCTAGTGATATTCGAGAGGACCCCGGCCACATTGCCAACCCTCCATCATTTCCGAGTATTTAGGGATTATACAGTAGAACCTCTCAATATTAATGCTCTTTCGGAGTTCGTAAGATTATAAAATGTAGAAAATTTGAAGTGAAGTTTATGTTTAATGTATTTATAGTTGTAGAGTTTTAAAATAAAATAAATGGTCCCCGAGTTATAACACTAAAGGTGTCACTATCCATCCACCAAAACCCATCAAAACAAAAGTAACACAAAAAGTCAAAAACCCCAAAAAAACAAAAGTAACACAAAAACCACAAAGAATTTTGGTTTCATCATAAAATTTATTAAAACCAATTTTGAAATTTGGGGTTTTGTATCAAGTTTTTAAAATTTGAGGTTTTAGTATCAAGTTTTTTTAAGATGGAGTTTTAATGGATCCCCAACATTTGAATGGGGTTTTTGTGTCAAAGTTTGGTTACCTTGGGTTTTCTATGACTAGTTCTGTAAAATAAATATAAAATATTTTTGAACAACCCCTAACATGAACGATAACCTCAGTAAAACATGAAAAGCACAAATAGATCTTGGTAAACCAACACAATTACTCTAAGTTGAAATTTCCTTAAATTTTGGGTTTCCTCAAATAAATTATGCCTTTAATTACGTTACATGACTTTGGGGTAATTTAAGGTGCATCATGTACAACTAGAAAAACCAATGTGAAGTGAAAAATACATCATGATACAGTAAGGATTTGGACCCATAGAAGAGATTAGAAATCCATCATGATACGGTAAGTAATCCAAAGGATTTGGCTCCATAAATTGATGTACGCCTTCCCCGGGTCCATAGACTCTATGCTAGGGTGTCTTCTCTCTAGATGACACGATAAGACCCTTCCAAGTTCCAAGCATAGTACTTATTAGATTTCGAGTTCGTAGTCTGCCCCCTATAATCATCAGAAAAGACATTTGCTTTTATCCCTCATTTTTTTCGATTTTCGCTAGTCCATGCCCTGCCCTACGCCGAGCTTGTAAATGAGCTATGCTTCCTAGGAAGCAGCTTCAGAGCGAGTGGGGCCCCAGTGATGTCATACAAATAAATTATATAAGGCAATTCCTTTTCAATACATGGATTTTTCAAGTTGAAATTTCCATAAATTCTGGGTTTCCTCAACGTAAATTCTGCCTTTGATTACGTTAAGATCCATCATGTACAACCAGAAGAACCAATGTGTTGTGAGAAATCCATCGTGACATGGTAATGATTTGGACCCATAGATTGATGTCTACTTGTCAGTTTCCCCTAGTCTATACTAGGGTCTCTTCTCTCTAGATGACACGACAAGACCCTTCAAGGCATAATACTTAGATTTCGAGGTAGTAGTCTTCCCCCTATGATTATCAGAAAAGACATTTGCTTTTCTCCCTCTCTTTTTGACTAGCTTCAGAGTGAGTGGGTCCCCTGAGATGTCAACCTCAGTAGATGGTGGTAGTATTTGGTTCTGGGACATGGATAATAACTACTAGGTCTAGGATTTGACGGACTTTTAGATTAGAGAGAGAATCAAAGGCCTGGCTTGGCACTACGTGTACTTGGTTATCACTAAATTAATCTATCATTTACTACCTTCCAAGAAAAATTGTTTGATTGACACCTGGCTTCAGCCAGGGGAAGACTGTGTGTGCATACCTACGCCCCTGTTTGTTCTGAAGATTCTAAAAAATGATCGAATGAAGGTGGAAATACAATCCTTCACTTGGAATATAGGTGAAAAAAGAAGTTTCCACACACTTATGCTATCATTTACTACCTTCCAAAAAAATTTTGTTTGATTGACACCTGGCTTCAGTCAGGGGAAGACTGTGCGTGCATACCTACGCCCCTGTTTGTTCTGAAGATTCTTAATATTGATCAAATGAAGGTGGAAACTGGAAAGACAATCCTTCACCTGAAAAATGGGTGAAAAATAAAGTTTCCACACACAAACTTGATAAAAGTGGTGAAGCGCAAATTGCGCAATAGAATAAATAACGGTATTATTACTTACCGGAAGTGGAAAGATATTCCTACTATGCTATTCAGTTGTGCAACAATGGAGTCCAACCACAATAGGACACTAGTGGGCGCATCAAAGAAATTGGAAGCCTCAAAAGGTTATTCTGCAAAGTGAATTATGTTCAAAAAAATAGAGAGACCAACAATGCTGCAGATAAGTTGGCGAACATGGTACTTTTTTACCCTGTTGGAGTCCAATACTTGTTACTTGTTAGTAAATAATCTGCCTTAACCTCTTGTTGGAGGCAAGCCTATCAAAAAAATAAAATAAAAGGGGTATTTATTTTTTATATGGGGTATTTATTTTTATATAAGAATATTTTATCGGGCATTTTTGTTACCCCAAAATCAAAAATAAATAAATAACCCCTTATACCCATCAATAAGATAATTTATAGTATCAAATACCCATAGATAATTAAAAATAGTGGGTTTTGTGAGTCCCACATCACTAGTTTCCTCATAACGAACTTAAAATAAAATATGGCATCAGACTGACTGTTCACATGTGCACTCGTGAGTCGTGGCCGAATGACTGGTCACTCGTATGACCTGTACGTGGTGTGGACCGTGACCAAATGTCACCTGCACACCCATGAACCACGTGTTAGGCCGAAAAACTGTGTAATGACTGGCCTTACACGTGAGGGAGGGTGTGAAAGGACAACAGTCCCACATCACTAGTTTCCGCATGAAAAACTTCAAATATTCCGCGTAGAATATGGTAGCGCAGCTCCACTCATTCCCAATTGTTTTTGGGTTGACTGACTTTAACAGGTTCCCTTTTAATTTCACAGAATTTTAGGATATCAATGAGAACTGTAATTTCCAAAACAACGCATAATGAACTTAAAATATACTAATATTGTAGCACAACTCCACTCATTCCCAATTGGTTTTGGGTTGACTGACTTTAACAGGTTCCGTTTTAATTTCATAGAATTTTAGGATATCAAGGAGAACTTTAATTTCCAAAACAAGAACGTATTAAGAATATCCTCTTTTCATAATAGCCTGTCATCTTCTCCGTTTTTCTGTCGTTCACGCGTCTGTGGAAGGGGTTTATTGTCTCGGTTATTGTGTCTAGTAAACAATGGAATTATTGATAAATGTTTTTCTTTTGATGATAAATGTTTATGTAATTAAAGATTCCTTTTAGCAAATACTACAATTGTTGATAAATGTTTTCATCTTTTTGACTTTTTGAGAGGAGGTTTTCATTTCCATATTTCTTCTTTTATGAGTACATATATCTACGAAGGGGTGCAACACCCTCGTAAACTCTAACGGATCCACTAGTAAAACATTTGGAGTGAAGATTATTTTATCGCCGAAAATGATTAACACCGAAGAAGTGCAACCGAAATCTGTAAAAGGGTTTTGGGATGGTTTTTTTGGCCGGTTTACAAAGAGTTCTGTTCCATTGAAATATAATAACACCACTTATAAGAAGACAAATTATACAGTATACAATAATACATTAATACGTTCGTACATATTACATACACTAGATTCAATTATTCAAGATTCGAAGTGTGTGTTCTATGTTCAATTGCACAACGAAATATCAATTTCTTCAATCATATAATTTTCGTTGTTGAGTTTGTATTTAGAAAGAAGTTAAAAGTTAAAAAAGAGTACAATAATAATTATTTACAACTTATTTTGAACAAAAGTTTCATTTCTATAATAACGCTCGAAGAGCAGGTTACATTAAAAAGAAAAAACACTGATACAAAAAAAAAATCTACCTAAAGAATATGCAAAAGAACCAGAGAGGCTTGACCTGATCCACTACCCGCAACAACCATCCGCTACCCATTAACCTTAATGAAACCCGAGATGCTACATCACCTTAGAAGTTAAAATTCGCTACATCAGCGCAGTTCCGAGGAACAGTACATAAGCTGGGATGTTCACAAATGAAATTAGCATCAACAAGAGACGAGGAGATGTAAATATAAACAAACCAAAAAACGATCAACCTATTACATGCACCATCTCTCTTAACAAGCAGCGAAGGTTTTTTCTTGCTTTTGATATCATTTTATCCCGGGTAGTCAAGAACAATTACTTTTCGGCATTTTTTTTTGTTTGTTGCTACATCCAACAATATATTTCTGAATAAAGCAGCAGCAGCAATAATCCAAAAAACAAAAAAATACGAAAGGAAATCACCACCATCCGACCGCCAATAACATTGCCACAACCAGATTCAAACTACCAAAAAAGAAACCAGTGCCGGCGGAAGTCATTGAATACTGAAGACACCATGAAAACATAAAAAAAAAGGCACCATACAACACCCTGATAACATGAAGGAAGCCAGCAACCACCAACCGAACCACACAAAAGCGAAAAAATAAAAGCCTTACAAAGTAACAAAGAACTTCTAATTAAAGAAAACAGATAACATTAGGTAAGAATAAACTTGCTCGATTTGATCCTAGAGGGACCAAATCGAGCAAGAAACAAAGATCACAGAAGAAAGTTTGGTTAGGCAGAGAGAAAACAGAGAACCCAGGAGAAGTAGTACCGACAAGAGTTTTTAACTAGTATTTATAGCCAGCGTTTGTGAACAGATCTTGATCAGAACAGTGCAAGGAGGAGTTGATTTTGACCAGAAGTCGATCTTCGCCGTCTGATTAGCTGACCGAGCATACTAGAAAAACCAAAAATTCTCCAAGGACCGTTCAAAAAACCACTTGATAACAATTAAATCACAATTTTTGTTATGGTGGGCCCATAAGAGGCCCTTGCTATCCAACATCAGCGGGACCCATTCATGATGGGAGACAACGGTTTTTGCTTTGTTTTTTTTTTGCGGTCCAGAAAGAATCAGTTATAACCGTTTTTTAAGGAAAAAAATGTAAAAATATTTTCTACAATTCTTTATATTTTAAATTGACATTTTCTGTCGTTCACGCGTTTGTGGAAGGGGTTTATTGTCTCGGTTATTGTGTCTAGTAAACAATAAAATTCTTAAACAATAGAAGGGGTTTAAGAATAACCTCCATATGAGAATATCTTTTTGTGGTCCCTAAGATATACTCTATAGAGAAAATTTAATAATTAATAACATCAGTTAATTAGATTGAAAAAATAGTAAATATTTATTTATCGATAAATAAAATAACCTCGTCAAAGGAATACTCTCAACTCCCAAGGCTATTATTTATGGAGGTTGGAGTCGTTGGACTGTATATGGAATGATATTAAAAGTTGCAGACAAAACCTTTTAGTCTCCCAAAAGAAGGGTCCTCTCCCTAGAAAAAAACATTTACGGCGAAAAGTGAAAACTCTATTGAATTAAGCATTTTAGCTGCCTCTGGTTACGTCTCATTACTCTACTAATTCTAGGACTCTAGGGTTTAGTTGGTCTGTACACTCTCTAGACCAGAAGAGAAGTCAAGAACAAGACCAGACGGGAGTCACAAGTCGTTTGATTTTCCCTCCAGTCTCACTCACTCTACCCCACGCTTACTGGTCCTTATGAAAAGAAAAGACGTTTGCTTTCCCTATTCAGAAACCAAAACCTATGTTTTTTTATTTTTTTTATCCTGACCATTCCATCCCAATTTCATAATAGAATTTTCAAAGTAATTTTTTTTTTTAAACTGGTAATTGCAAATTTTTTAATGAAAACGCCTGTTTCGTTCCACCATCTGTAAAATTAAATAAAACATAACAAATTTTCATTCAGGGAGCCAGGAGCCAGAGTAGAAATATATATATCGCGTTCAGACGATTTAGCCTCAAGATAGCACAAAAATAAATAACTAAAAATAATCCAAAGTGCTTATCACCCTTGCTCTCGGCCATCTCATACTAATTTCAATACATAAAAACCGTAAGATGAAAGATATCAAAAGGAAACAGGGACTTATTTGTACAACTATCATTATATAGAAAAGAAGAAGAATCCTCTAGTAAAAGAAAGAAACAAAACCTTTATTCATTTACACATAGAAAGGACAAAAGGTTTATCAAAAACAAAAAAAAGTTGAAAGGATTGCATGACTAGACATCTACTAGAAGTAGTTCAACTAAAAATCAACTAACGAGGATTAAACTACGCAAGCCTGGATTTAAATTCCGCAAATTTTTGAGACGCATCACCTGTTTGATCACCTTCTTCAATTGAGTAATTTTCTAGCTGAACGAGTCTAGCCTCAATTATTTCCTAGTAACCAATGATACGGTTATAGTTCTTGAAAAAATTTACGAGTTCAGTATCAATGTTTGTGACATGCTTTAGAACCAAATCCATTTGGGTAGATATTTTTTCAACCATGGTAAATAGAGAAGCTAACTTGTCTTCTTTCTCCTGTAGAGAATCTTGTGACTTTGTTTTCTCGAAAATGCGGTGCGGAAAGAATGTGCTAAGATCTATCTGTTCCCTAGAGTAAGAGCTCGTTGATGATAGCATTTTCTTCCTGTGCGGTTCAATTTTTTGATAGTTCGACCTTCGGAACCTAATACAAAACAATGCCATTTCTGGATTAGTTTTATAGAGTAAGCAGTGCACGGAAATTATTAACAGCACCTGTGCGGTTGGATCATGCGGTATATTCGGTGAAAGGATACATCCAATGTAGTCAAACATGGCCGATATATCGTCAATAATTGTCGGTTCCGGTTACGTGCAAATTAATTACCTCGCATTCAACCCGTATACACGTTAAAGGTCTCTATCTTTTCATATTCATATTCAATGCTTGTGCTTATAAAAAAAAGTGTATGTTCAATGTATTCACAGTTGTATTAGATGATGCAAATACATTTTAAATTTTCGGTACACATGGAACTTGTTAACCTACTAGTGAATTTTTGACGTTTTCTAGTAGAAGATAAATCATTTATTTAGTTTTTTTCCAACAAATCAAAATGTTATCTGCTGTTAGGTAAATGACTTATATGAATGATTAAATGCTAAAATTTGCCTTCAAGATCTATGTTTTTTTTTGATATACCATCGATTATTGATATATGGAGGCAAATTTCTTAGGGCGGATTATAAAACTTTGATATACCGTCGATTATTGATATATGGAGGCAAATTTCTTAGGGCGGATTAAAAAAACTTACTCCCTCCATTCCACTTTAGATGATGTATTTAGAGTTTCACGCAGATTAAGAAATGGAGAGAGATATGAAAATTTTCCATTTATATCCCTGAAAAAAGTTTTCAAACATTATTTACTATTAGTGCATTTGAAAATAAGCTTATAGTTCCAAGACAAAATATTAGGGTGTTATTGAAAGTTTTGTGGGAAAATATAAAAACCATTAAGTATCGTGGAATAAAAAAATAATCCTAAAACGTCATCTAAAAATGGAACGAAGGGAATATTAATAAGATGTAGAGGTACAGTTTACTAGCCATAATATTTCTTAAGTCTATACCACTAGCCAGTTGATGAAACTAAAATTCTGAATACAGGTGGGCTTAACCATAGGCACATTTCTGTCTATTTATACATACCTGCTTCCCCTAGTAAATCTTTGCTTAACCATAGGCAGATTTCTGTATCCGCCCTAATTTCTTAAGAAACAAATCTTATTGAGTGGATTAAAAGAGTGGAATAATCTTTCTTCACTATGTGACATTCTATCATTTTAATAAAATATTACCTGTTTCTGGTTCTTTACGTGGTGCTCTTCCATCGAATTTTTCTTTTTTCCTCTGCTTAACAACTTCTCTCTTTCTTGTTTCCTTCTTTTGGGAGCTTTCAACTGTTGTTTCTTCGACACCTCCTCTGCCCCTTTTTTCCCCATCAAACTGAATCAAAAATAATTATTTATTTTAATGAAAAACCAAAAAAAAAAGTTAGAATTAAGATTACAGGAGTACAGAAACCGCTGGGCGCCCGATTAGAAAAAACTAATCTAAAATATAAATAAAAATCAAATTGAACTGGAAGATTATATCAAGACCTAAAATGAGAACTCTGATGTTAACAAACCAGGCAACCTATAGATCCAAATAAAGTATATGTTGGAATCTTGTAGGGTTTTAGATCTGGTTTCTGTGTGAGATAGACGAGGGGCGGCCGGGCGGAGAACATAGTGTGGGTAACAAAATAATTCGCCTTTACGTCTCTGGCATTGTGGGTAGAAGGGCAATAAATGAACTCTGTTAAACCAGGGGGTGTGGTATGCAGAACCTTTCTAATCCATTACCTAATTTATTGCACTTTATTTAGACACTAATTGGAAGAAAAGCAAGTGCAGAAAGAATACTCACCTTATCCTTGCATCAAATGGATGCTTCTCTCAACGGCAAGGCTTTCTACCTCCGAGCAAATCCGTGCAGAACAGTTGATTTACCAGTCTATAGACTCGTCTTGAATCTCAATCGAATATACTCAATGTCGTCTAACCTTGGGGCCGGAGTGCCTATACACCCAAGCAAATGCCATGGGATCCAAAATTTTAAATTACTGTCGGGACCAAATTATAATGGATTAAGTGTTCATTCCTACCGAAAGGGTTGAGTTAAAAAACTTCAGTAGTAGTCTTGTTACAAGGTTTAGGGAAAAACCAGAGAAACAAACTTTTTTCCTGATTGCAACAGAATTCTTCTTGGATTTGATATTTGTATAATATTATTTTTCCTGACACATCCTTAAAATTTCACATGATAGTGTCATGATGATATTCTCTTATATAGCCCGTTGGTCGTTTTTGAAGAGACATCATAGACTCTCATCTCTCTAGTGTAAGCCGTTAGATTTTGTAAAGCATGGTAATCGCTAATCAGGATTCAGGCATTAAGGCGTGTTCTTCAACGACAATTCAATTGTTAAATTAAGGATCACTCTCCCTTTTAAAACCAAATGCCTCATTCCAAAAACCAAAAACAGACCAGGATTCCAATTTGCTTTTACTCGATAACTGTGAGTGAAATGGTGAATATACTAGTAATTTTCTTAAACAAAAATGATCGATTCGCTGCAAAAAGGATTACCGAGATTTATCCGGTCTGAAATTTGAGTCATGTCTGACACAGCTGTTAATATAATACCAGTGGTGCATAGACACAACACAAAACCAAAAACCAGCAACAGGGATCTAATGGCCCTCTGGATTGCCTTTAAGCATTTGGGTTTATGCGAGGCAGTGTTGACCCTGCGCTCTTTCTCCGGTGACATCTGCGTGGTTTTCTCTCAGTGTTTAAAAATCATTCCCGAAACAACATTGAGGACGTTTTCCTTTTGCATCGGGAATAGTATATTCTACATCCACCAAAGGGATAAAGTCGATAAACACAGCTTAGCTGGGACCCACAGTGAATAAACTTTGGTGGTTCTGGTTCTGGACAGACCGTCCTTTTGACCAACCTAAAAAACATAGATTTGTGTGGGCCCCTCCCCGAAAAAAACAGTGGGTCCCATTTTGATAATCCAGAGGGCAGAGGGCGGTGGATTCCCCTCTCGGGAGCTTTCGGGTAGCCTCCTAAAAAAATCAACGTAGAGGTAGGGATGGTCATGCGGCGGGTGCGGGGAGGATATGCCAATTCCAATCACTGCCCCATTCGTAAAAATATACCATACCCACCCTCTGCTAATTCATACGGAAAAGAGTGACTAGGGTCTTCTTTTTGTGTTAGTATGACTGATTCTAGGTTGACCAAAAATAGTCTCGAATATTGCACCGTGAGGGAATCAAACCGTTCCAGCCCTGCCTTCTCAGCATTGGGATAGAAAAGGGCGGAAGTGGGACCCCACCATCCCCATCACACGGCCTTCGATACTTTGTGTTCAATGTTTTTATAACGCATTTGGATACAAATTGTTTCTACGGAAGTCGAAGTCAAAAGTGAGAAGTAAAACTATTTTTTGCTTCACAAAAAGTTAATTTTTCGACTTCTAGAACTCGTTTTGAAATTTGATAGCCAAAAAAAGTCGAAAAACTACTTCTGATATGATATCCAAACCGGCTATTTAGTGTGAGTATGACTGATTTTGAATGCACCTGCAATATTTGTTTTTTGCACAAATAATAATAATTACCTATAGCGTGTTCGAATACAAATATGCTTGACTTCTGCTTCTCCTCAAATAGAAGTTAGAAGCAAAAACATTTTTCTTCATGGAAATTTAACTTTTCTGCTTCTGTAAGTCATTCTCAAATTGTCTAGGAATAAACCCAGAAAAAGGTGAAAAAGATGCTCTATAAAAGTTTAGGAGAAAATAAAACCCTAATATTATTGCATTAAAATTTGTCAGGTTTAGCTCCACTGGATATATTCGTGATGGAGAGAAGATCAAATTTTTGATCCTGTTGAAGGCCGACCAAATATCACTTCAGTTTCCATAAAAACAAGTCGACCGTTTCATGGCAGGAGGCAGACTGAGAAATAGTAATTTTTTTTATCCAGCTGATTAGAGACTTTTATATATGTTCAGAACCTTATACCGACATTCTCTAATTTCTTTGTGCTTGTGGAGACATCATATCCGTTCCAAATTTTTGTAGGCTTCTCCAAACACTGACACAACCTAGGGTCCCATTTTGCTGCGGTCACGGTTTACCATATTTTTTCCGTTATTCAAGGTAAAATTAGGTCTCAAAATCTTCGTATTTGGATCAAATTTCTCTAGTTTGGAAGAAGATCAACAATTAATAGCTATTTAAGAAACCCAACAAGGTGATAGTCAAGTAAATTAAGGATGGTCTATTCTGATCCTGAATCCTGAAAATTCTTTGTGGCACCACAAATAGGTGGTGTCGATATTTGTGTTGCGATCGTTTGACTATTTCAGATCACAGAATAACAATTAGGTCAGCTAGTCCGTAAGACTAAGGTCTGCTGCCCCCACTTTCTTCCCTCATTATAATATGACATGGATCGAAACGAAACGAAACCCTCCATCAGAGAATGAGGAATCCTTCTTGGTTGCGGTTGTCTAGATACATAGACCAAAACTTTGTAACACTTCAAGGGAGATTTTTGACAATCGACACTTCTAGTCCGTTAGAACAGACAAATCAGTTAAGTTCAAAGATACCTCCATTCTTTGTTATCGTTTTTTACAGCTAAGTTCAAAGATAAATATGGCATATGGTTTTCAAAATGGAAATTATCATCAGTAAGAGCAGGGTTGCAATGGGCTTGGCTTACTTTGCAAGAAGACATCTCTTGGAAGATTGGAAATGGTGCTAGCATCTCAGTCTGGTTTGATAACTGGTATGGATCATCACCACTAATTAATGAAATTGGTTATACTGATTTTATTCATAACAATATGCAGTTGAAAGTTCAGAACTTAATCAGTAATAACCAATGGAATATACATCCTCAGTTGCAGCACTTGTTACAGATTGATAATTTGCCTCAGATTCACAGTGGAAGTGATTCCATAATATGGAACCTACATAGTAGTGGAATGTTTAATAATGCAAAGGCAGTGGAGAAAATAAGACACAAGGAAGACAAGGTTGATTGGTCTTCTTATATATGGAGGAAATCTTTGCACCCAACTATTTCCAGCAACATTTGGAAGCTTCTGCAAGGTGTTTATGTGAATGATGACATGAAAAGAAAACAGGGATATGAAATGCCTTCTAGATGTGGTATCTGCAAATCAGAGCAGGATTTTATGGAGCACACACTGTGGCTTTGTGAATTCAGTGTACAGGTTTGGAATTGGCTTAGCAATATGTTTCAATTTCCCATGCCATACTCTTTTTCAGAAGTTTTTTCTGCAGCAAAACAGCACAGTCCTATCATTGAAGAAGTTTGGATAATCTCTGCTTGTACTGTCATTGAAGAGTTATGGTTTCAAAGAAACAGAGTGTTCTTTGAAGGAGGAGATGTTAATATTCATGGTTTCAAGCACAGGGTCATGAAGGTTATTCAAGATCATGGTGTCAGATTAAAAGGGATCAGGTGGAATAATAGCTATGAAAACCAAATTCTTAGTCACATTAAAATTCATTCTTAAGATTCCTTTCTTTTGTAATTTTTTCACTTTGTCTATTGTTTTATAGTAACTTTTGTATCCTTTTAGTTTGTCAATAAATGATAAAAATGGTGATTCAGCAAAAAAAAAAAAAAAAAAAAAAGTCCGTTAGAACAAATAAGCGTGGTATTCTTGAGGGTATTCTTTGGTGTCAAACTTGAGTGATGCTAGGTTGACTCCCAAAAAACCGTGAAAATTCCCGTGAAGAGATATGACGACCGAGGGTAATGATCTTTAGCATTGTGATCATAAGAGGGCAGAAGTGGACCCGCTCTCTGTGAGTTACAGTAGAAATCCCGGGATTTTCTCCCGGGGTATAAAGCACTACTGGTCAAACTTCAGCGTTTTCTGAAAAATTTGGGAGTGAACACGTCGGACATATTGTACTCAATTTTGCGCAAATGATTTGTATCCCGGGAGAATCACCGTGTGAGAGAAAGGGAATGGGACCCGCTTTACCCATTCACTATCCAAATGTTGAAAGTCATTAATCTGACCGTCCACTACCCCTCACGGGATTTTCCCCGGTCAAAATGGGCGTGAACGTAGCATCACTTTTGTGTCTGTCCACTCTCGAGTATAGAGGTTAGTAGATATGCTCTACTCTACGTTTTATAGTCCGTATACGACATGACCCTTCCTAACAGATGTACTCATTCATTACTCCCATCTGGATGTGTCTGGTTCCATAAAAGACATTTCCTTTTCCCCTCTTCTATGCTTTTCACCCAGTCTCCGCCATGCTTTTTCTGCCATGCTTACACGTAATTTTCGGGAATCCCCAAACCCCTTCCACTCTCCTCAGTTAGGTAGCACCATCTAGTCCCTAGATTTTATCCGTTCTGATCCGAAAGGAAAAAATGGGGGGTCCCATCCTTAAGGGATTCTACCAGCCCCTACATGAGCGTAGGCGGTGGAAGGCGTCGGGGAAGTCGAAGCTGCTTCGGATGAGCGCCACGTCGCTTTCCCGCTCCTTTCTATGACCGCAAATGATTAATTGACGAGTGATGCTACGTTCACGGCTTCACGCCTGTAGATGGGGAAAAACGATTTGCTGTTTTTTACGGAATTGAGGAGACGACCTTACGGAGGAGACTCCTTGAACCGAGCGAAATGCTTAACCTCACATAGATGCACTGCAAGAAGGGAGTGCTTTAAGTTCGAGAGATCAATCTGTAGGACTCCGGCCTAAACCAAGACAATGGTCGTTCCAGAGTCAATTCGGTCACAAGAGAGGATGGGTCGATCTGTAGGAGGGAAGCTGAGAAATGTGTGAGATCAATGGTGATCAAAGATTGTAGGTGTGTTGTGTATTCTGCGTGATGAAATAAGATAAGTTCTGATTGATTGAATTTGCTCTGTTGAGAGGAATTGCTCAGACGTTGAGATGTTAATCTCTTGTAATCTGTTTGACGAAAGATTGTCTTCCTTTTCAATCATGATTCAGAGACTTATTTATATTGCTAGAATTGTAAACACCTTGATCCCATGAAGTGTGACAGTTGCTGGAGTTAAAGATTGGGGAAGTGGAAATCGTGTTAAAACCAGTTGCTCATCGTGCGGAGACTTGGTTAATTTTCTACCCACTACTTTGTTAACTTCTTCAACTGATTGCATGACTTGCTCACATTCTCATCGTGTGTATGAACACACATGCCGTAAACCGCCAAACCCAAATCCTAGTTAATATCCCCCATGTAACACGATTGATGTCTCGTGATTGTGGAGTCTGCAAGGCATACATGTATTTAGTTAGTCAGTTGCTGACTTCATGGGACGATGAGTCCTTGTATTGCTGAGTCGAACGTGATTTGTAAATATTCTGAGACTCATGAATTGAGCGTGTCTGTTGAGACAGATGTATGATTCTCAAGTAAATGTTGATAGTTAAGGTGAGCAAATAATGCTCATTCGATGGATTGTTTATTGATTGTTGAACCAATATTCCTTAGTATGAGCAAATACTGCTCATTTGAGCAAATGTTGCTCGTTTGATGAATTATTGGTAGCAGGATCAAATAAAATATTAATTTAAAATAATGGAACCTAGTATTAGAATGTTGATCACGGGATCAACGTAAAATTATTAGTGTTTGAATCTGCTCAGAATTATGTTTTGCAGAGCTTTGGATTCGAAACCCTAATTTTGATCAATTGCTGATCAATTGATGATTTATTGAAAATCAACCATGGAGTGAAGGAGGGACCGGACACATGGGATGATGGATCGACCATGTAGCGCCCAGATGCTCGAGTGAGCAAATACCAAAGTCTTTTGAAGACCAGTTGGTGAAAGGATGATTAAATGCTGGTCTAATCATTTATTAAAATAATGCTCGTCCGAACCTTAGGTGATAAAACCTAATAAATTATGAAGAGATGAAGGACCGACCAAGGGATCATGAAAACCGGCCCTGGTTGGTCACATGACCGTGCGACGATCGTTTTATGAAGTTCCAAAATTGTTTGGAAGAGTTTGAACCTAATATGACCAAATTAGATCAAATGATGAAAATATGTGGGACCGGCCTCTTGCAAGCCAAAAAGCCAACCTTGGTCGGTCAACGTAGTATGCTCGCGTCACCAAAGTGTTCGTGTCTCAGTCCTGAGAGCTTTGATATTTTCTGATGTGCGTTTGAGCAATCAATTGGGAAAATATGAATAAATCAGAGATTTTTTGCTGAAACTGAGGAAACTTCATGAGATGAGGGAAAAATAATAATAATAAAAATTACGGAATATGAGCCCGTCCCAAAGCATTTTCATGATTTTATTATATTTTTCATGATTTTATGATATTTCCATAAAATCAAGGAGTTTGTTGAAACTAAAGAGTTTTGTTGAAATCAAGGAGTTTCCTTGAAGTGAAGGAGTTTCCATGAGATGAAGGAAACAAATAATATCAATAATAATAAAATAAGGCATGTGGGACCGGCTTGGGAATGGTCGGACGGCTAGGGCCCGGTCCCGTGAGCTCTCCCTAATTTATGTATTATTTTCATGATTTGAAGGAATTTTCATAATTTGAAGGGAACATCATGAAATCAAGGAATTTCATGGGATGAAGGAAAACATAAAAAATAATAATAATAAAATAAGGGATGTGTGGGACCGGCTAGGGCATGACCGGCCGGCTAGGGCCCGGTCCCACGAGATTCCCTAATTTTATATTATTTTTCATGGCTTTAAGGAAAAATCATGAAATTAAGGAGTTTTCAGGAGATTAGGGAAATAATAATAAAATAATGAGGAATCATTAGGTGTGGGACCGGCCATGACTAGGGCATACCCGGACGAATAGTAGACACGGTCCCACGACACCTTTCTCAATTTTATATTATTTCCTTGATGCGAAGGAAACACCATGAAACTGAGGAGTTTCCTTTAAACGAATGATATTTGTTTAAATGAAGGGATTTTCATGAGATCAAGGAAAATAACGAAAATACGATAAAATATAAAATTGGGCGTGGGACTGGCCACGGCACGACCGGCCGGCCGGTGGGCCCAGTCCCCCAGCGCCTTGATTAATATTTTATTATTTATATTTTGTTCCTATTTTGCATAGGTTCATCGTTCCTTCGTGCATTCAGATGCTCGTTCGTGCATTCAGATGCTCGTTAGTGCATTATTGCTAAGTACACTTGCACCATTTTGGTCGGGGCTTACTCGATAGTGGCTCAAATGCCCGTGTGTTAAATATTTATTACTAACCCATGGAATTCTGCTGGGAAGAACCATGGATTGAAGTAACAAAATATTATGAAAAAACGTAGAATATTTTCCAGGGATTCAGTTAATGAATCTAATGATTTAGGAATAATTAATTGAGGGCTCTATACTAGTACGATCGTCTAGGATCATTAATTATTCAGGGATTGAGTGATATGAGCTTGTTGAAGCGTCATATTTATTTTATATAGTCAGGGAAAACATTGTTACATCCTGAAGACGTTATTGCTCTATACTAGCAGGCAAGCTGTCTAGGAGCCGTCCAATCTTTCGATTCTACATAGAAGTAATTACCGAAATTGCTCAGCATTCGTGAGATATGTCGTTGCCTCAGCTGAGAGACTACATATCTACATACACTCTGAGAGACAGTATTCTCAGTCAGAGATTCTTGTGGCATGACTTTCATGCTTCGACGAGAGACATGAGCCTCAATACTCATCTGATTGCTGGATCAGGAGCATGTACAATTATGGGTTTATGATTTTAGCCCTTTTCGAAAATCCACCATCTACATTAAGTCCCATGCTTAGTGAGGGACAATCATGTTCCTCGGTCAGCACTGAATGGTGATTTTCCAGTTATGAACGAAATAAGCAATTGAACTTAGTCGTAAGATAAGATGTTACCGGATTTTCGATTGCGCGAGTGAACCACGGATTGAACAAAGACTCCAGTGGCATGATAGAGTGTCGTCTAATGAGCATAAATTGGTGTTGAACCGCTGGTTTGGTGATGGGACCTTGATCGATTTAGGACTCACAGGCCCGACCCCAAAAGGAAATCCTTGTGAAATTAGGTTTTGGAAATAAAATTTGATATAAAAGGAATTAATTTTTTTTTTTTAATTTCACCTTCCCACAACCGACCACCACCTTCATATCCTCCTCATATTCACGTCAAAGAAAAAGAAAAAAAATTCGCCGGAGCTTTGCCACCGACAGTCGCCGCCGATCGCCGTCCGGTCAACTTCCGGCCGCCGACCAGGCAAGCTTTTGTTTTTGTTATTATTATTTTTTTGCTGATCCCATGAGTCATTCATGCTTTGATCATGTTGAAATTATATACATGTGCATATATGAGTGTGAGTTTTGTTGAAAACCCTTTGTTTTTAGAAAACGTATGTTCGTTCGATCGTTAGTTTAAGAAACTAGTAAAATCCCTAACTTGAGAGAGATTTTTCTTTGGAAATAGACCTGTGTCCAGTGATAAAATTTGTTTATGAGCTTTTATGGAAATCAAAACTTTATCTTAAAAGATATGAACTTTTCACAAAACCGAAATAAACCCTCGTTTCAAAGAAAGGTGATCGTACGAAGGAAAAGAGTTTTTTTTTTTTATAAAACCGTGACCTGTTCACGGTTTTTTTTTGAACCGTGGAATATCCACAAAATTTACGTGAGCTTTGCTCACGTCAAATTATTATTTTTTTAATTCACGTGAGTAAATCACGTTTTTATTTATATATATATTAAAAATCAAAACTTGAATTTTGTGTAGTCATTAGAAGTAAAAAATTATTTATGATGAAATAATGTTTTAGTTTTCATAACTCCATGGTGAATGTTCATACCGTAGAAGTGTTCATGATTTTATGAAAATCTGAGTTTTGTTCGTCTTTTGTAGATTTGAAGAAACGAGCAAGTTTTGAAGTGTTAACTCTTGCATCACAATCACTACTGTTAGTGGAATCGTAAAAAGGTAAGAGCTAAGAATTCCCATTTTGGTAGATGCTAGTTGAGAATTTTGCCATTTGCATGATTCCATCATCTTGTCGAAGTTTGTATCTTGATGATGTACTGAAGTAGAATGTTATGTGAACTTTACAGCTACTTCGCAAAGATTTCCGATTCTCAATCTAATGATGCCTCCAGAGATGATACATGTGTAGATAATGATGCTTCCAGGGACGATACATGCATGGAAGAGACTTCTATTGGTGAAGAAGAAGATGAAGCACCCGGAATCAAGAATGTTCCAAATATAGAAGATGCATTCTTTGTGGATCAAGGGTCTGAAAAGCGTCTCAGAACTCCAGCATTTCGTCTTCTGATAAATCCTAGAGAGGTTACTCAGAAGAAATTGGTGACTTCTCAGGAAACCATTCGGTTCTTTCTCGAACGAGGATATTTTTCAGCATCGATCATTGAATTCAAGCTCTATCGATAGCCTTTAGAGAAGTTTTCTGGATGGGCAAGGTATATGCTGGGTTTTCCTCGCATTCGAGCCAAGTTGCATGATGCACAGATAATACGGTCTATCCATGCTTCCGGAGACTTGTTCATTTTCACGATGCATGAGGTATTGTAGCTCTACTTGCTCGTTGGTGTATTCCAACTCATACCTTCATACGCAGATGGGGAGAGTTTACTATTACTTTAGAAGATGTAGTTGCTTTGTTACATATTCCAATCACGGGTAACCTTCCTGAAGGTCTTTCTTCCTTAGAGGAAAATGCAATCTCTAACATCTTGACAGCTGCAATGGAGGAGATCAATAAGGCATCCGACAACAAAGGTTGTTATGCTCATTGGTTAATACATTGGTGGCCAAGAGATACTCCTCTGGAGTGGCCTGTTGACGGTACGTTATTTATTGCTGCTTTCTTGTGTTTATGGCTCTCCAGAGATGTATTTGAAGATGCTGAAAACTTGTTGAAGTCGTTCGTGATTACTTTTGCAATTAAGATGGCTCAGGGTGAGCAACTCCCAATAGGTAGTCTGTTCTTGGGTTCTTTGTACTCTAACTTAGACTTCCTGATTATAGACTCCAACATCTCGAATGGTTTTATGAAGATTGAATGATATGCTAATACGATGTTTTTTCAAGCTTTGATGTGGGAACGTTTCAAAGAATTATGCACCTCTTCCACGTACCATCTTGCAAGGATTGAAGGCTGATGCTCGCCACGTTTTCTCTGAGAAGACCAATGCTAGGATCATGCGCTGGTCCACAAAGCAACCTCGACTCAAGACCCGCTTCATTGATGTGTTAGACCGTGAATCTGAATTCAACTTTCGCCCATGGGTGTCAGTTCCTTCATATATTTCTCAGTTGACAACTTTCAATGATGAAGAGAGTATAGCTTTGAAATCTGGTGCTGACTTGAGTGACGTCGAGAGGTCCTTCATGTTGAGTTGCATCCTGGTCATTTGATATCAATAATGCATGGTGAATTCTTGGTGGACAGATACAATATCGATAGAACAGCTTGGCAAATGGGTGTGGATCAGTGTGTTCCGACTTTTCGAAGAAGGAAACCATAGGTTGAACAGCTCATGACCCGTTTAGACCGCACACATGTGGAAGGAAGTGAATACTGGTTCCCTAGATCTGAGCGAATTACATATGTAACTCCAGGTTATATAAACTTTTGGGATCAACAACTCGGGCGTTTACACGATTTCGTGTCGGTTGATCAACCTTTGGTGAAGGAGCCTCCTTCTGCTGAGATGATTGCTACTCGACCAAGACTGCATCATTTTCCTGGTGGTGATAAACGGAAAACATCTCCAGGATGTTCACAATTAAATGTTCTTTGTGTAATTTTCATGAAATTATGATAATTGCGTTTTGATTGTTGCATCAAAATTTTCCACAGGACGGTCGTAACGTAAGACCTCTAATCGATGTACATCTCTCAGAAACTGAAGCAACTATTCATGGTGGAGAAGGCAGGAATAAGAATTATAAGATGTTACCTAACACCATAAAGTCCCCAGTGATCTCTTTGGTGAGTCGTCGATATTTCTTTCACCATGACTTCTTCTCATCTGTATAATTAGGATCGCAAAACCAATGTTTGTTAATTTTTTACAGAATTTTACTCCATCAAGTATTGACGGTCTTCAGCTCTCTGCCGCTGGGCAAACAATTTCTGGTTTGAGTTAAGAAGAGACCGTAAGTATTTCTTCGTACATCCAATTATGATGCTTTGTAGACAAAAATGCTTATTGTTGATAATATGTCCAGGAAGATGTCTCCATGGATATGGAGAGTACTGGTGATGTTCGTTCCTCCTCAGAAAATGGCGATAAAGAAAATTCTCAGAGCTCAAAACCGAATGAAAGTGACGGTGCTCTTGGTGTTGATGAGGGTAATTCAGGTTCTTCGAACGCTTCAGAGACCACCCAAGTAAGTATGTCCCTTACATTTAATCCATAGGAGCATAAAATTCCTGATTTATGAATGGGTGAATGAGAATTCATGTGAATATACGAAAAGTTTTGCCGAAATACGTCACCAGAAATTTCAGATCTCAGCCCTTTAGTAAAAATGCTGTAGAATCTTCATACGATGTTGGATTTTTGCGATCTGCATATGTATCCTTATGCCTAGGAAATTTCCAAGCTTTATCGAAGAAGGTTTTAGAGTTTTGAGCACTTTTAGGAGGTGAAATCAGCGAAATAGTAAACTTCCAGGAGATTTCCAGAAAAGTTTTAGCTGTCATGTAGTCAGATGTTTTGACCACATCGTTTTGCTCGTTCATACAGTTGTTATGAAATTTTGATAGGTTGTAGATAATACCCATACAAAGAGAATGATATATAACTAAACCCTTGATTCTTCACCATTTGCTCCCAGTTCATCGTTTCGTGCAGGGAAGTGCAAAATCTTCTCAGGCGAGCTTGTGGTAAAACATGTTTTTGTGACTTTCACGTTATTTGTTGACATCTAGCATGTAGTGAAAAAGCGGGGGTCTAACAACACCACCCAATATTTCGCTTAGCAATCTGTATGGATAAACTCCAATATACTTTTTATGAAAATCAACTAGACAGTTAGATTCAATCAATAAAAAGATATATCAAAGAGTTTATATCTCAATCTCTCGATTTGATCTTTACTCAAGCAAATGGAAATCTGCGAGTCTTTATTAAAGAGAGATAACTTGGACGGTACCAAAGACCAATGTCCAAGGATTAATCAATATCAATCAACAACCAAAGGTTGGATTTCCAATTGATGATCTTTAACGCACAACCTGTATTATTTCAATTATATAAAAAATATAATGCGGAAAAGAAATAACACATACACCAGAAGTTTGGTTAACGAGGAAACCGCAAATGCAGAAAAAACCTGGTACCTAGTCCAGATTGAATACACATTGTATTAAGCCGCTACAGACACTATCCTATTACAAGCTAACTTCGGACTGGACTATAGTTGAACCCCAATTAGTCTCCCACTAATTCAAGGTACAGTTGCACTCTTACGCCTCTGATCCCAGCAAGATACTGCGCACTTGATTCCCTTAGCTGATCTCACCCACAACTAAGAGTTGCTGCAACCCAAAATTGCAGACTTGATAATAAACAAATCTGTCTCACACAGAAAAGTCTATCAAAGAATAAATCTGTCTCCCACAGAAAAACCCTAGGTTTTGTTCCGTCTTAAGATATAAAATCAAGGTGAACATGAACCAATTGATAATCCAGTCTTATATTCCCGAAGTACAGCCTAGATTAATCAATCACCTCTCAACAATCCTTCTTGACTACACAAGCGGTTTGTCGAGGAATCACAAACAGTGAGACGAAGATGTTTGTGACTTCTTTATCTTTCCTATCGGAGAACTCTCACGATATCGATCCAATCAATAGATTGTACTCGTACAATAGAAGATGCAAGATCAGATCACACAACTACGATAAAAGTAGTATTTGTCTGGCTTCACAATCCCAATGAAGTCTTTAAGTCGTTAACCTGTTTTTAGAGAAGAAAACTAAAGGTTAAAGGAGAATCGATTCTAGCGAGCGCACTAGTATCACACAGACGTGTGGGGATTAGTTTTGCACAATGCTAGATGTCTCCTTTATATAGCCTTCAAATCAGGGTTTTGCCTTAGTTACAAAGCAATCCATATTCACTGTTAGATGAAAACCTGATTTAGATTCAAGCTAATATTTCTCAACCGTTAGATCGAAAACTTAGCTTGTCACACACACTTGGGTAGACGTTTACTGGGTTTGTGAAAACCGTGCCCAAACGTGTACGTGTATGTTGGTTCAACATAGTAACCCAAAAGGTTAACCATATGAGCATTTCATATTAACCTAGTTCTTCTTCACCATAACTAGTTCAATTGACTCAAATTAACTAGTTAGAGAGTTGTTCAATCGCTATGAGATCTTATGTAACTACACAAGACACAACTGAAACAAAGATGATTCGATTCGATTGAATTGGCTCATGAACTTTATAGCCACAGTTTGCATAAAGCATTCCTTAGTAATTTAAGTTTCATGTTCAGAGCACATCTTTAGATCATAACCACTTAAGCTCACAAACAAGTTCGTGGACTTAAGGCAACCGGCAGAGTTTTCCAAACTCAACAGAAAATCTCGGCAAAGAGACTTCTGCCAGTTCGCGGACTAAACACGCAAACGAGTTTTTGGAAAATCCCAGCAGAAATTCTCGGCAAGAGAACTTCCGTCAGTTGACGAACTGAGTTCGCAAACTGAGTTCGCGGACTTGGCAAAGCCAATTCCTCCTGTTTCTCTCAATCAAAAAAGTTCGAAAACTTCGGATTAAGGAATACATGGTTATGTAATCTAAACTCTCATTCCAATCATTGAGATATTCTCAGAGGACGTTATATAGCCGTTATTCACAGATCGTTTCACGTCAGAGAAATTCTCAAAGTAATTGAAATTTTTCATGACTTTGGTCACTAGGTGAAGATAAACTTGATCAAAGCGAAACGCTTTACCAACACACGATTTCGAGAAAAAGATAAGTAGTGAATACTCATCTCGAAATGTCAAATGTGTATGATCCAGTTTATATAGCATACGACTTTTTGTCTCATAAGAAGTAGGAGATAGAATAGGTAGACTTTTGAGTGATAGATAAGTTCAAGTCTCCACATACCTTTTTGTTGATGAAGTTCCACAGTTCCTTGAGTAGATCTTCGTCGTTGTATGATGAATCGCCATGAAGTCCTTGAGCTCAACTACACTTTTCTATCCTAGTCCGAGACTTAGCTATAATAGACTAGAAATCAGGACTCATAGTTTTGATCACTAACATTGACAAACATGCTTGATATAGCAACGCATGCGAGGTCGACCGAGATATGCTCTAACATGTAGAATGAAGAACTTTGATGATGTTAGACCACTTGTATGTTGTGGTTTATGATTTATTTTGGTTTCATGCTTGGATGATCCTAATCTCATGTAATCTTCGTATTAGGTGTCAAATACCGAAGTTGAGAATGAAGGAGGTAATAATGATAACTCGAGGAACCCTGGGGTTATTGATGGAGAGACAACCATCTCTAAACTTCAAGTCCATCAGAGGCTTATTACTGATGTTGAGACTTCAATAATTATTGTTTCAGTGGCGAAAGAAGCTGAACCGCGAGTAGAGGAAACTGAAGAAACTGTTTCCATGACCGTGGAAGTTGCTCCATTAATCGAGAATCGTATAGTAGTGCATGAATACCCGAGCACAAGGATTGCTTTTGATCCTCCATTTGATGCATCACTCCCATATCACGAACTGGTTTATGGATTCAGCGTTCCCATTGGATATGCCGGCTTGTACAAGAAGATATGGAAGAAATTTGGTCACATCATCGTTACCAGAGATCCCAAGCGTGCTTATTCTTTAACAATGCAAGTAAGTGTTATCTTGCGTGTTGTAAGTGACATATGCGCTAGGGCCAGAAATACTGTCACTCCAAATGTACTCTTTGATTGGGAGTACAACTTGGAGAATTCTGAGAGACTTGGCTTCAACGTGAAGTGGCTTCGTAAGAAGATAAATGCTATCAAGGATTCATGTGAGAAGAACATACCCTTTCCAAATGATGCTGTGATGGAGAAGGAATACAAGATTGCCAGGATGACTGAAGATCTGAACATGGAGAAGGCGGCTTTACAAGTATTGAAGGATGCAGAAGAGCAAAAGTCTTTCTTTGCTGATTTTCTTTGATTTCTTTTCATAATCTCTTGAACTTCTGAACTTCGGAGAGATGTGAGGTTTTGTTTCTGGTTTTGATTAATTTTGGATAAGTAGATGATTGAGGATTTTTGGGTTTGATAGAGATTTTCTTTAAGTAGACTGAATTTTGATAAATTTCCGAATTCAAATTACTGAATGCAAGTATTGCAAAAATTTTGGAGGAATTGAAATACAATGAAAGAAAATTCTAAACGCCAAATATTTGGGGTGTTCGTGCCTTGAACATCCAATACCTCGAATATCCAAAACCTTAAACATCAAAGGCCTTGAGCCAATTCTCGTGTATTACGGTCACAGTCTCCTTGCTATACATGTTGATTAATTTTTAATATCCACCAGCAACAGACTTAGAGATCATAAAAGGTCCTTCCCAGTTGGAGTTCTTTGCAGAATGAAAGTTACGCTTAGTTGCTTTGAGAACTAAATCTCCTTCCTGGAGTTTGTTAGACTTGATCATCCGTGCTCTGAATATCTTCTGTTGGTTTGGGATTCTTCGTGCAGTGGAATTCCATGTTGTTGAAGTCTTCCCACCTTGCGGCACATGCGGACATTCGTGCAAAGGAGAGTATTTGGGATACTGTTTGATGAATTCAGCCATTATTTCAGCAATGATTGTATTAGTGAGGTGTTCGATTCGGAGAGGTTCTGCATCCATCCACTTGGTGAAATATTGCTGAGGTGAGGTTATCCATTCATAGCATTTTGCGATAGCTCAGTTGTTGGTGGAGTGAAGCCCTCGGACCAAATAAGCATGTTTGAAAACTGATGATATGGACATATGAGGAGGAATAAGACTTGCATGAGTACAAAATCTTTTTTTAAAAGCATTTGCATTTTCTTCAGGCTTTTGTGTTTGCCCTGTCAGGGCTTTGACCTCCTCCAGATACTCGAACGGTGAAATATCTTGTTTTTCTTCTTCTGAGTCAGAAGTTTCTTCAACGGAGAAGTGTGCAATCGAAGGTATTGGTGTTAACTTTCCAGCATGTATCCATGTACCCCCTAAGATCATGTCATATCCTAGGTCTTCTCGTATTATGTAAAAATTTGTTTCTGTCCAGGTTGAGTTTATGTTCACCTTGAGAGTAATGTGGCCATAAGCCTCTCTGGGCATTCCTTCATGATCCATAATTGATGCTGGAGCATGAACGACTTCCTGTCGTGTGATACCGGTGGATCTGAGAGTTTTTAGAGGGATAACGTTGACAACAGTGCCAACATCAATCAATGCTCGTTTGAATTCGTTTCCCTTGAGATGGACTGTGGTGAGAAGTCCCAGTCATACATTTCTTTGTCTGTTGCTGCTCAAGGCTCATGTGGCGTCTCCTGGATCGATAAACGTTTTCCTGACACAATGTGGTTCAATGCAGAAAACATGTCTCCCCTTTGAGATTTTGATAAATACAGCAACTCGTAAACATGCTCAATTAAGGATTTAACTGCTTCCTTCACAGGCGGTTCAGAAAGAGTGGAGGCTCTGACTGGGAGAGGATCTCTGTGCACTCCTTCAGTCCCCAACTTAAGCTCTCCTGATTCAATATTTTCCTTAAATATGCGTTTCAAAGTTCTGCAATCACTTGTGGGATGGTTGACGAACTTATGAAAGCGACAGTAACGAGGATTTTCCATGGCCTCTTCAGTTGGTTCTTTCTTGACATATGGCAACTTGATCACGCCGTCTTGAACCCAGGCATCTAGTAATTCAATGACCTCTTTAATGGAAAAGGGGAAGTCAGGTGCCTCTGGATCAGCTTCCGCATGTTGAGAAGGAACTTGTGCATTATCCTTCCGTTGTGCCTTTGAAGGATTTGAGGAAGGATGCTTGCGTTGTGGCTCGGCTTTTCGTTTCCCTCCTTCTGCAACAGCGTTTGTGGAAGGTTGGAGATTGTATTGTTTGTTGATCAAACGTCTACTACCTCGAGTCTCCCGTGGTTCTTCGGTCTTTGTAGTTTTAGCCCTCTCCAGTAAAGCAGGTGCAGTAGTTGCCGACCTCTTAGCCGCTTCATGAATTTCGGAGAAAGTCTGAAACCTGAGATTTTCCAGTAAAGCCATGTAGACTGGAATCATTCCGTTGATGCACAAGTCCACAAGTTGTTGTTCTGTGATATTTGGATCATGGCAGTCCAAAGCTTGAACCCTGAATCTTTTCACATAATCGTTAGGATGTTCGTTGCTCCTTTGAAACATCTTTCCGAGATCAGAGAGGGTGATTTGCTCTGAAACGAAGAAATACTTTCTGAAAAAGCATTAACCATTTCTCCCCAACTTTTGATACTTCCTGGTGCTATGTTGTTGTACCAGGTATATGCCCTGCCTTTCAGAGGTTTTGAAAATTCCTTCAGTCGAACAGTATGGTTGTGCTCATGTTCACCCAATGCTTCCAAGAATCGGGAGACATGTTCTCGAGCGTTACCCGTTCCATCATAAAGGGTGAATGTTGGAGAGGTGTAATCTTTTGGCAGAGGAATCCTTTGTATGGCAGCAGGGTATGGAGGTTGGTGACGGTGGATAGAAGACGTCTTGTCTTTTCCACGATCTTCCAAAAGACGCTCCAGGTCTTCACGAGTGATAAAACTGGATGATTCTTTCGCTGGTGGATTGTCTGCAGTTTTAGGGATTTCTTCATCATCTACTACATGGATCGGAGTGACTTCAGGATCAACGCCTGAAGATGTTTCCTTAGCTTTTCCTTTCTCCTGAGTTTTCTCTGACATCTTGTCTGTAAGAGTCTTGAGATAATTGCA
This sequence comes from Papaver somniferum, assembly GCF_003573695.1. Classification (NCBI taxonomy): domain Eukaryota; kingdom Viridiplantae; phylum Streptophyta; class Magnoliopsida; order Ranunculales; family Papaveraceae; genus Papaver; species Papaver somniferum. The sequence continues at coordinate 187,149,062 of NC_039358.1, forward strand.
TAATTCTTTCTGAGTAGCAGCCATGTCAGTCTGATTTTTGGCAAGAGTCTCTTGCACCTTCATGAGATCACCAATGGTAGGTGGATTTTCTCTGATTTCTTCAGGAGACCGACCAAAGAGTGGGTTGTTGATGGCGCCAGTGCCGTCACTTGCAGGGGTTATCACCGGAGCATTTAGAGGATTGGTGGTGGCAGGCTGAGCCTGAGGAATAGTAGTGGCAGGTTGCGCCGGAGGAGTGGTAGTGGCAAGTTGTGCCGAAGGAGTGGTGTTGGCATTACCACTAGAGCTTGCAATATTGGGGTCGGGCGTTAAACCCGGATTAGTAACTGAACCAGACCTAAGACCGACCATCTTTGTGAGAATTAAGATTGCAACCGAGAGAATGATCTCCCAATGTGGTCGCCAATCTGTAGATGGGGAAAACCGATTCGCTGGTTTTTACGGAATTGAGGAGACGACCGTATGAAGGAGACTCCTTGAACCGAGCGAAATGCTTAACCTCAGACAGATGCACTGCAAGAAGGGAGTGCTTTAAGTTCGAGAGATCAATATGTAGGACTCCGGCCTAAACCAAGACAATGGACGTTCCAGAGTCAATTCGTTCACAAGAGAGGATGGGTCGATCTGTAGGAGGGAAGCTGAGAAATGTGTGAGATCAATGGTGATCAAATATTGTAGGTGTGTTGTGTATTCTGCGTGAAGAAATAAGATAAGTTCTGATTGATTGAATTTGCTCTGTTGAGAGTAATTGCTCAGACGTTGAGATGTTAATCTCTTGTTGTCTGTTTGACGAAATATTGTCTTCCTTTTCAATCATGATTCATAGACTTATTTATATTGCTATAATTGTAAACACCTTGATCCCATGAAGTGTGACAGTTTTTGGAGTCAAAGAGTGGGGAAGTGGAAATCGTGTTAAAACCAGTTTCTCATCCTGCGGAGACTTGGTTAATTTTCTACCCACTACTTTGTTAACTCCTTCAACTGATTGCACGACTTGCTCACATTCTCATCGTATGTACGAACACACGTGCCGTAGACCGCCAGACGAAAACCCTAGTTAATATCCCCTCATATAACACGATTGATGTCTCGTGATTGTGGAGTCTGCAAGGTAGACGTGTATTTAGTTAGTCAGTTGCTGACTTCATGGGACGATGAGTCCTTATATTGCTGAGTCGAACATGATTTGCAAATGTTCTGAGACTCATGAATTGAACGTGTCTGTTGAGACAGAGGTATGATTCTCAAGTAAATGTTGATAGTTAAGGTGAGCAAATATTGCTCATTCGATGGATTGTTGAATATTGATAGTTGAACCAATATTCCTTAGTCTGAGCAAATATTGCTCATTTGAGCAAATGTTGCTCGTTTGATGAATTATTGGTAGCAGGACCAAATAAAATATTAATTTAAAACACTGTAACCGAGTATTAGAATGTTGATCACGGGATCAACGTAAAATTATTAGTGTTTGAATCTGCTCAGAATTATGTTTTGCAGAGCTTTGGATTCGAAACCCTAATTTTGATCAATTACTGATCAATTGATGACTTATTGAAAATCAACCATGGAGTGAAGGAGGGACCAGCCACATGGGATGATGGATCGACCATGTAGATCCCAGATGCTCGAGTGAACAAATACCAAAGTCTTTTGAAGACCAGTTGGTGAAAGGATGATTAAATGCTGGTATAATCATTTATTAAAATAATGCTCGTCTGAACCTTAGGTGATAAAACCTAATAAATTATGAAGAAATGAAGGACCGATCAAGGGATCATGAAAACCGGCCCTGGTTGGTCACGGGACCGTGCGACGATCGTTTTATGAAGTTCCAAAATTTTTTGGAAGAGTTTGAACCTAATATGACCAAATTAGGTCAAATGATGAAAATATGTGGGACCGGCCTCTTGCAAGACAAAGAGCCAACCTTGGACGGTCAAGGTAGTATGATCGCGTCACCAAAGTTTTCGTGTCTCAGTCCTGAGAGTTTTGATATTTTCTGATGTGCGTTTGAGCAATCATTTGGGAAAATATGAAGAAATCAGGGATTTTTTGCTGAAACTGAGGAAACTTCATGAGATGAAGGAAAAATAATAATAAAAATGACAGAATCATGAAGTGTGGGACCTGATATGGCCAAGGCATGGTCGGACTTCCAATGAGACCGTCCCATAACATTTTCCTAATTTTATTATATTTTTTCATGATTTTATGGAAATATCATAAAATCAAGGAGTTTGTTGAAACTAAAGAGTTTTGTTGAAATTAAGGAGTTTCCTTGAAGTGAAGGAGTTTCCATGAGATGAAGGAAAAAAATAATATTAGTAACAATAAAATAAGGCATGTGGGACCGCATGGTCGGCCGGCTAGGGCCCGGTCCCGTGAGCTCTCCCTAATTTTATGTATTATTTTCATGATTTGAAGGAATTTTCATAATTTGAAGGAAACATCATGAAATCAAGGAATTTCATGGGATGAATGAAACATAAAAAATAATAACAATAAAATAAGGGGCGTGTGGGACCGGCTAGGGCCGGTCCCACGAGTTTCCCTAATTTATATTATTTTTCATGGCTTTAAGGAAAAATCATGAAATTAAGGAGTTTTCATGAAATTAGGGAAATAATAATAAAATAATGAGGAATCATGAGGTGTGGGACCGACCATGACTAGGGCATAGCCGGCCGGATAGTAGACACGGTCCCACGACACCTTTCCCAATTTTATATTATTTCCTTGATGCGAAGGAAACACCATGAAACTGAGGAGTTTCCTTTAAACGAAGGATATTTGTTTAAATGAAGGGATTTTCATGAGATCAAGGAAAATAATGAAAATATGATAAAATATAAAATTGTGTGTGGGACTGGCCATGGCACGACCGGCCGGCCGGTGGGCCCAGTCCCCCAACGCATTGATTAATATTTTATTATTTATTATTTTGTTCCTATTTTGCATAGGTTCATCGTTCCTTCGTATTTTGGAATGCTCGTTCGTGCATTCAGATGCTCGTTAGTGCATTATTGCTAAGTACACTTGCACCATTTTGGTCGGGGCTTACTCGATAGTGGCTCAGATGCCCGTGTGTTGAATATTTATTACTAACCCATGGAATTCTGTTGGGAAGAACCATGGATTGAAGTAACGAAATATTATGAAAAACTTAGAATATTTTCCAGGGATTCAGTTAAAGAATCTAATGATTTAGGAATAATTAATTGAGGGCTCTATACTAGTACGATCGTCTAGGAGCATTAATTATTCAGGGATTGAGTGATATGAGCTTGTTGAAGCGTCATATTTCTTTTATATAGTTAGGGAAAACATTGTTACATCCTGAAGACGTTATTGCTCTATACTAGCAGGCAAGCTATCTAGGAGCCGTCCAATGTTTCGATTATATATAGAAGTAATTACTGAAATTGCTCAGCATTCATGAGATATGCTGTTGCCTCAGCTGAGAGACTACATATCTACATACACTCTGAGAGACAGTATTCTCTGTCAGAGATTCTTGTGGCATGAGCTTTCATGCTTCAATGAGATACATGAGCCTCAATACTCATCTAATTGTTGGATCAAGAGCATGTACAATTATGGGTTTACGATTTTAGCCCTTGTCGAAAATCCACCATCTACAACGCCCATTTTCACCGGGGAACATCCCGTCAGGGGAAGTGGACGGTCAGATTAATGACTCTCAACATTTGGATAAGGAATGGGTAAAGTAGGTCCCATTCCCTTTCTCTCACACGGTGATTCTCTGGTGATTTTCTCCCGGGATACAAATCGTTTTCATTAATTGATCGATAATCTCTCCCGACAATTAATCCCTCAAGAGAGAAAAGTTAAGAACCCACATCACACGGTTGCTATCCCAATGTTTAGAACGCTACAAAAAGCCGTTGGATTTTCAATCGGGACACATTGCGGGATTTAGGCGCGGTAAGTGTATCACTTTCTTTCCGTCTCTGACTAATTCTGTATTTTTTATCAATAAAGACGTTGGATCCGAAAGTTTGACCAGAAATGATTAATTGACCGACAATCTCTCCCGACGATTAATAGGGGTTGTGCGAGGATTCTGTTCAGGTACCGCTATTAGGAGTGAATAATTTGTTTCACGTATTTTGTTATGTATGCTTGTATTATCACATTGATTTTTCCACTTGAACTGCGATATGGAATATAATTATTTCAGAGGTGAAAAAATAATTTTGCAACTTAAATACGCCATTTCTTAAAGACTTTATTGGTGTGAAACTCCCAAGTTAGGACTCCATAACAAACATTTTTATTTTTGCATATTCAGCATAGCTGCATAGTAAATACAAGGGAGGTTTGATTCTAAGGATTATTCAGTTCAAAATAAATAAAAACCAATGAGATTTGATTATCATGATAAAATATCAATTAGAGCGTCCACAATGGACGTGTAAAAACTAAATTTGATCCAGATTTTCAATTAATAAGTGTCAAAACTTCGTGATTCTCTGCTTTTGGATTTGGAATTTGAAAACAATGATTTATGGTTTTGAGAGACTTTAGGCGATATTTTGAGAGACTTTGTTATTTCTCTTTTCTTTAAGAATTAAATATCAAAATAATAAAAACAATAATCAAATAAGCTAAAATTAAATTCATAAAAAATGAAGAAAAAAATTATTGTCTTCCAAAACCCAAAAAGTTTTCTAGAGATTCAAATAAATACTATATATTGTTTGTCTCATATGTGTAAGCTGAAATTCATGTTTACTGTCTCAATGAATCATCCTAATTCCTTGAAAAGCGTTCAGAAAGTATCTCAAAATCTCTAAACTCACAGAGAGGTAACCGAGATGTTAGATAGAACTACTGCATTAAATTTTATGCATACCCATAAACTCAAATTAGCTAAAGTAGAAAAATGGCCGTGCGTGTGTAAAATGTTCGTGCCTGTATTTAAGATCCCCGTGATGTTAAAATCCACAGTCTAAAAATTCAGAGGCATTTTTAGTAGACATTAAAAAAAAAGGTTAAATTGTGTGCTATGAAGCCTATGATTCACGAGTACTGATACAGGGGCACTAACCTTTCCCGCTTTGGCTAAATGGTGTTTCCCCAGGAAACCATAGATTTTTGAGTTTTCGCCATTGATTACTGGTCGAGCCGCTGGAATGGAATGAGATAAGAATTTCTGAAGATCTTTTCTCTCCAGTCTCCACCTTCTTTTTTCTTCTCATCAGATATATTTCACAAAGACTTGCCATGGGAAGGAAGAAAGGGGACACCAACTTTCACAATACGTGCATCTATTGGAATATATTTTATACTAATAATAAATGAACACATACATAAAGATTACCAGTGAGAAAAGTAGGGCCATCCTCCCTCAACAAATTAACTTAATTTACTCTTTCTGTTGTCATGTTGCGCCTTAAGTTTAGTTTTATTTTATTGCTATATGCCGTGTTGCTTCTTACACTTCTTCGGGGTGATCTTCACTGATTCGTCCCGATTCACAACATAAGTATCAGAGCCTAGGGAAACTAAGGTTTCCAAATAAAAACTCAGCCCTCGAGTTAACAAATAACAGCTACCGACACTTAATCTCGAACTATTTGATACTTGGAATCATATAAAAGACTGTGCCCGGTACCCAGAATAAAATTTCACCATTTTTAAAAGTACACGCCATCTTCATAGGGTAAGAGTAGGCATTCGTACCTCTGAAACTAGGATGATTTACTATGGTATCGTGGGTAATGACATAATTTGGACACATGATTTCCCATCTCCATATTCTTGCATCACCCATACTTCAATTTGAGTCGTAGGAACATGTACAAGTGCACAAAGGCACATATCCATGATTCCTATATCCAACAAGACACGACTCTGACCCCAGTTTATTTTTGGTAATTCTAGTTCTTTAAATACCTCTGAATTGATATCCCACAATAATATTAACTGAGAGGCAAACCCTCTCATTTCACATACCCAATGGAAAGCACCATTAACAAACACCTCACCTTGGGAATGATGGATGTAATACGAGATGGTTTGAGTGATCCATAATTTTTCACGTAACCTGAATATGTGAAATGCTGAACCATCACTTGGGGTACGAACGCCTGCACCAATAACAAGCTTGAAACTGTCGGTCTTGCAATTGTTACCAAAATTATGAATCTTGATATCCAATTGGATGTATTCATTCAGTGCTTGCAATTCGGGAAATTTGATGTACTCTGTGTAGCGGGGTTCCAAAGACAGATGAAAAATTGAGAAGGGACTTTATGATACGACAGGAAAATCAGACCTTTGGATGAACCCAACAAAGTAACAAAAGAATCTGAAAATTTATTTGGGACATACGATACAACAGTGTACTCCGGTACACTTGTCGATTCCAATATTGTATCATGACTTGCTGAGAAAACTGTACTTTCTGCCGAAAATCCAGAAGACATTAATTTATTTAGTTTCAAAGCAAAATGAAGGAATTTCAGGTTGTTTTTCTGGATCGTATGCTTTGTATGAAATCCGGCAAAATCATTTGCAGAAATAATGTCTCGCATCAATTTGCAGACACACTTGCACACAAAGGTTGTTTTTGCTGGAACCCTTACAAGAATTTCAAACCATGGGATTTGTGGAAGTCTTGACATCGTTGTCGATTCTACTGCTGATTCCGGATTTCTTTTTTCAGGTTCAAGGAAGAAAAAGATGATCGCCAAAATAAAAATCTCAATTATTGAAAGTGATCAATCAAATTTTTCTTTCCGGAGGAATTGGATTGAAGGTAGGATACACCACACCCCAATTGCCAGTATGTACCTTTAAATCTCTTTGTCTGTTAAAAGCATTTGGTCTTTTAAAATTTTAAAATAAAGTGACAGTTGTGGACCTTAGGTACAAGTACAACTAGCAGTTGTACGTCGAAATTAATAAAAAAAAATACAACGGATTATGGAACCCATACCTAACAGTATGAGACGATTTAACGAAAACATTTAGAGTGGGACAATTGTTATAGTCTAACTGTGGGACAATAAATTCTGACCTTTGATCACTCCCCTCCCCAACCCACTACCAATGCTGATTGATTCGGTAAGGTTCAAGAATCGAAAATGGAGACGGGCGACGATAATGTTTTTCGATGGGTAGTGATTGAATCAATGGTATAATGGATCCACCTACTGTGGGATGAATTTAGCGGACGTATTTGTGGGAAGTGTAACATCTTGGTCTTGCCATAATAGAGGACTGGAGCTGCAGGTACTGTCTAATGGCTACTTTTCTAGGGTCTACGCATTGCCTAAAAATCATTTTTCACTAATTTTAGGGCATGGTTTCACCTCTCTATTTTGAGTAAAGAATCATTTTTCTCACATGTATTCTAAGTGATTAATTGTGTTTTCTCCACTTTTAACTGTGATGTCCTCATGCATGTACCAAAAAAAAATTCGTGTTTGAATCCTCCCTCTGCTCCAGACCCACGCACGAGACAAATTAGGGTTTGCAATCGAGTTGAAGAAGAGTCTATAGTTCCCACTCTATTCAGACGTGGCTCGCACATCATCCATCTAACTCGACGAGATGGAAAAAATTAGTAGAGAATTTGACAATGCCCCTGACGAAAAATGTTTGTCCCTACTACCGCATGTTAAAAGGGTTAGAAGTTCCGAATCCCAATTTTTCTCCAATAGGTAAAAGACATGTCTTTTCTATTCGATAGTTGGGATCAACCACAGAAATCAGGCGCCAAACGAAATTTCTACAACTTCCGGAGAGAAGATCGGGCAACGAAGGACTTCCTATTACGAAATTTACTTAGGGCCACATAATTTACATTCTTAGTTTATACCTTTTAATGCTCTTATATGTATTATGAATTTATGAAGGAAAAATTCTCATTTTCACTAGTGAGGACTCGGAGTGGCTGTTTTTTTTTTTTCCACATCAGTGTTCAAGTGCGGAATTCCATTTCAGGTTTTGAATCGTCAATTAAAAAATTTGACTTATGTCTTGCACTTTTTTTTATGCCAATATATTATTTGAATGCTTGATACTCGAGGGGTTGGGCCCAGGTGATGTCAACGTAGCATCACTCTCTATTTTGGCGGTATGCCAAGACCAGGTGAAAAGGTCATTAAGAAAACGTCTTGATACTCGAGGGGCTTGGTCCATTGGGACCCATAAATAAAAAAAAATACTGTAAGAGGCGGTTTTTAGCTGGTTTGGTTTTGTCGGTCTGTAAAAAAGTACTGTATTTTTTTATTTTTACATTAGTAAGGATACTTAACTGGTCTCTACGCTGTAAACGATTAGACAAGACGAGACGAGACCCTTCCAGTCCACACTCTAAGAGACTAGGACTATAGAGTTTAGTTGGTCTATGCTTTCTAAACGATTAGACAATCCGAGACCCCTCAAACCAAGATACTTATATATGTGTGGTCCAAAGAGACGTGACAGATTTTGTTTTATTTGATTGAAAGGACATGTGGGTTTTATTGATATACGTGAGCGAATATAAGAGTCATCAGAAAAGCAATAACTCTTTTCAGCCCACCAAATATCCTATGGCAATCCCAACCGTTGACATGGCGAAACTTTTCTACGAGTAGTTTTTAGATTTTCTTTCTTATCTGACAGATTTTTCGCTATTATCTTCTTTCCGCGGTTATTTTTTTGCAGAAACTCTAGAATCGGGACAATTGTTATTTTCCAGATATCGGACAACAGATCTGGACCTCTAATCATTCCTCTCTTCACCCGGCTACTAATACCGACGTTAAAATCATTCCCCTCACAACCATTAAGATTGTACCACCTCATGTCCCAGATTTGGATCTTCTATTATAGGAAAGAAAAGTCATGAAAAGAAGAGGAACGCAACGCTACACTTACCGACCATTTCTCCCGCAAAAATGTCCCGATAGTAAAATTGACATACGAGATTAAAGATTCTTAACATCGAGATCGGGAGTGGGCAGTTGTGGGTCCTGTTTCCACTAGTCCCACATTGCTAATATCACATTAATTAATTTAAGAGTATCTCCAATGCTTAGGGTCAAGATCATCCTATATGAAGGTCTTATTAAGACTTTTTGGTTATGGGCCATTCACTACATGACAAAAAATAATAAAGGTAAGACTTTCTACCTGAATTCTATTTCCAATCCCCAAGGTACTATGATACACTCACCGCGGTTAAATCCCACAGTGAGTCCCGATTGGGAAATCCGACAGTTCTGGAAACATTCTCACCGTCGGATTAGTAATGGCTGAAAGTGGGACCCGTTACATGTGTGAGGCGGGATTTTGCGTCGAGAGATAACGCGGTAAGCCTATCATTTCTCCAACACTTTTTTGCGTAAATTTAGAGACAAAAGATGATGTGGACTTAAGACTCAGGGTCATGAAGAAAGTCTAAATAAGACTTTCTCCTTTACCCCCACTTGGTCCCCACATAGACATGTCGTCTTCTTTTATGACCTCCACCCTAGTTTTGGAGCAGAAACTCTTAACTGACCGAGAAAAAAAACAACGCAAGAAAAACCGCCTCTCACAGCCCACCCCTGCACGTCTCCCGAGGGCGCGTGTATCTCCCCCAAAGCTAGCAGCTGACTAATCCATGATATTATCTAAATAAAGAGGTACTAACGAATCTAAATCATAAACTTACGCATTCAATTAAGAAATCTTCTACAAATCTTAACCCAAAAACTAGCCCCGCTCATATATATATATATATATATACAAGAAGTCCTCTCAAATGATATATATATATATATATATATATATATATAATAGTCACTTGGTTTACAAATATAATATACAACATAATAAACATATCAGAAGTTAACCAACTAACGGACTCTACTCCTCGAAGCTTTCGCTGCGCAACTCTGATCTGTCTCTGAAACTGAAAGTGGGAATGGGTGAGCACATCATCCCTAACAGGGGTGCCCAGTAGGAATAACATTTAACTTTAAAGTAATCATAAGCAAGAGTTGGAAAACAATAGATGTTTTCTCAAACAATAAAAAATGACCAAGTCACTCAAACAAACAAATATGTATATGGACAAACTCCTTCTTCAAACAATGTATAATATTGATGCCGTTTTTTTCCACACCGAATAATAATATTGTGATGTATCGCCCTAGCCATGTGCATAAAAGCTGAATTCATGTAGATGTAAATATGAAGGAGCGTATCCTAAATACCACAAGTGGAAATTCTCATTTCCCATAACAATAAATAATGACAAACAAAAGATTACAAGTCTTTTCCCAATCGTGGAAAGATTCAAATAATCAATAGAACAATCGTAATACAATTTAAACAAAGCATGGAATGCACAACTAGACAATGCATAAGTTTGATAAACATAAATCTTTGTAAAAGAAAACATCAACGGTCACAAAAGAGTTAAATGTATTCCCACCTCTTTGATGACAAGCCACGCCTACCTCGAGATCCACGATCCATTGGTTCGTCCTTTGAATCGATCGTTGTTAATACAAACTAATTGTTAATCATACAAGAAGTCTAAGAGTTTAGCCAAAAAGGCTCATACAAGGCTCATAACATAATCTCATACAATTCTCTAGTTATAAGTTTAGTAAACTATCTAATGGTTCTAAGCCCATTACGTTTCTACACCTTTTCATTCCCTTACTTTAGGAAACCTGTTTTGAGGCATACTGAATTTTTTTGAGGCATACTATATAATGCCAAAATAGGGTCACTAAATAAAAAACAACATCACCCCTTATCCACCCTTTTTGATAATGGCATAACTACCCTTACATAATTAGTGTTAATGATTATGATTAGATTTGATTAGCTAGGAATTTTGAGGATTGATTAAAAATAAAATTATTAGTGGTGAATTAGTAGATAAATCAAATTTATGTGAGAGAGTTGGGATTTTTGAGAGGAAGAAGAAGAAGTGAAAAAAAACTTGGGTTTTGAATTTTGAGATTTTAGTGATTAGAAGTGACCAAAATGGGTGATTCAAATCAGAAGTAGACTTTTATACGAGGTTTAATTTCTTTTTATAAGTTGAATCTTTCAAAAAAATGAATTTTTAAAACCCAGATTTACTGACCAGATGAACAGTTCGGTTGATAACTTTTCAGTCGAACCTCCGGTGTTTGAAAATATACCTAGGTTCGGCTGACAAGTTATCAGCCAAACCTAGGTATATTTTTACAAAATTGAGGTTCGGCTGAAAAGTTGTCAGCCGAACTTCACTCTGAAACTGACAAATTTAGGTTCGGATGATTCGAACAAAATTTAGCAAAGTAGCGTGAGCCGAACATAGTGTTTCTCTAAATCATACACTAGGTTCGGCTCAAAATTGATACTCCAAGATCAGCCGAACTGATCTTCTGAAAACCCTAATTTCATCTTTGAAATCATATTCTATCGATCAAACAAAATAAAATCAATCAAAAACAAGATGGGTTTGTTACACATACATTCTAAAATACATCTAAGAACAATTGAGGTTTGGATTTCGCACTTCAATATCGCTCACTTTGATTCGTGTTTGCTTTGCTTGATCAATTTCTTGATTGAATTGGAGTCCAAGATGTTTAAGTTTAAAGTTTATTTTGATTTTTGATTTTAGGTTTTTGAGGATAAGGGAATTCTAGTAATTTAAATTGTTTAAGGATATATAGGTAATTGAACTACCTTTAGACACCCCTTATAAACCCACCCTAGATGGTGTAACGAATGAGTATGCCTCAAAAAAATTGAGTATGCCTCAAAACAAGTTTCAATTAGGTTGGTTCTATAGTCTACTAGCTAAGTATTATGAATATCTACAACTTTATAGAAGGAACCAAATGCTAATTAAGACCACAAAAGATCCAATACATACTCATTAGGAAAACTGTCGATAAGCCCAAACCCAACAAGCCGGCCCGATAAACTAAGGTCCAGTCTACCTGAGTCAACTAACAGTCTCTAACGGTCAATGTCAAGTCTAAAAAGGTTGACTAACAGTCGACGTCAATAGTCAAGTCAAGGTCAAAGGGTTAACTCGGTTAAATGAGTCAAACTAGAATCAGTCAATAGTCCAACTCGGGTCAAGACAGGTAACTCAGTCAGATAAACAATTGAGTCAGCTAAACTGACTAGGATGACTAATAGGTCAAATCTTCTTCACAGGCCAGAGCCATTGCTCATGCCAAAGAACTATAATGAACAAACATTTGAGCTCTTAACTATAATTCAATTTCAATCTTTTCAAACAGAATTCTATAATTCAATACAATAGTAATTTAAGCCTACCTGTAATGGCAGTTCCAAGCTTTTACAGCAATACTAACAGCAACTAACACCAATTCAATCCACTCATCTAAACCTTAACTGCAACTCACACATCATAACTCAACATTTCAGTTTCCTCTACAAATCCTCAACACATAACCATTACACCATGAACAACAACATCACTATTACTTCAGGCAACCCAACTCAGATCCATTACAACCACAAGCTGCACTCCACAACTTCAGCAGATCACTCATATCCCCTGCAACTTCAACCATACTACTATAACTCTGCAACACTAAGCAGTTCTAACTCCATTCACTCCACAACACCACAGCTACTCAATTCCATTACCCATTCACCTCATAACTGATTCATACATCTACAACTCAGCAGCAACACAACTCTGCAACCGCAATTCCAGTTCTGCAACAACCAACACACCCATGTAACAAATCTGCCAAATCAATTCAACACCCTCCTTACAAACTGTAATTTCCATTCCTAAATCACCAAATCAATTACAATTACAGCTCCACAACCAATACACATCTCCTCCCCTGTAACATCAACATCATCACCACCACAGCTAACTCATCTCATCAATTCAATAAGAGACCAAACTAAACATACACAACAGACCCAACCAAGGAACTTCAATTCTAAAACTCAAATATACACAACATAAGTACAAATGAATTCCGAAATCTAAAATTCAACTTACCCTTTTCTCCCGAGTCTTGAATCAACACCAATAATAGCTACAACATCTTCTTACTAACAGAATCGAGCCCTAGCTGTCAACTCACAATCTTCATCCCCATCATTTATTCTCAGAAGAACCCTAAAATAATTCCTAAATCAAAGCTTCTCTGATTCGAACACAAAACAACATCCTAATTCTTTAATTAAACAAAACCCATCTCCAATTAATCTTCTAAAACCTCAATTTCATATACCAATCCTTCTTTGGTTCATTGAACGAAACCCTAACTCCTCAATTCTACTTCAAAACAACCTCACCACTTCAATCGAACGTCAACCCCCTCGTTATTTAACCATTAGCAACTCAATTACTTAACAACTTCTTACCAATTCGAGTCTTCATCTAAAAACCCTAATTTCTGATTATCACAGTAACAACGCCTTCTTTTCCCGAAACAGTAAACAATAATCACCACCAACAGCCATCAATCCTTAGCATAACTCCTACGATGAATTGATCTCACATACCCAGAAAACTCTCAGAATCGCCGGAGAAGAAAAGAAGAGAAGAGAAGAGCAGAAGAAGAATGAAGAAGAAAAAAGAAAATGAAAGAAGAAGAGAAGAAAAGATATGAGTTATCTGCGTCCATAATTTTTAAAGGCACCCGACCAAAAGATAAGGGCAACCATGTCGTCCTAAAGGGAATTACTAATTTTCCCTTCATACTCATATATGATACTTACTTCTTCGTCTAATATTCGATTGACACGTTCTAGTAATCCATTCTGCGTAAATTTTCGAGATCTAACCAACGGTACTAGTTTCGTATCTAAATCGTTGTTAGATTAATTTCTATTAATTAACATTCGTGTTAAACTAATCGAGTTATTATCGGCTAAAACGTCTATTGACTGGTCTAATAGCGTTGACGAGCTCGAGGGTCTTTACATTCTCCCCACCTTATACATTTTCGTCCTCGAAAATCAAATCATCCTTCTGGTCTTCAACGACTCCCCACCTTATAGAATAATTCTATCTCTTGTCTAAGCGCAAACAACAAGAAACAAAACACAAACCTATATGGCTTTCTATAACTAAATTTTTTGGCTCTAGGTTCAATAGACTAGTTTCTATTTCAATAAGTCACTGTTTCTAATTACGAGAGAAAATATTCTATAAGCTTCTAAATAAAACTCAGGATCTATTAGTTCACTATCAGAAGCAAGTTTCCCTTCTATGCCTAGTGATACAAGAATGCAGTTGTCCTGTCTAGGTTCGCGACGCCCGACAATGCCTACCTACGTAACAAGTATCACTTGAACACATCGAAATTACCAACCTCACTATTCAATACTGGGGATTAACTAAGTAATAATATTTTATTATTATTATAACATTTATTTCTTATTTCTTAGACTGATAAAAGTTAATCATAATCAATCATAATGCCAAGTTTAATTTTATTATTAATACTAGATTTGATTTGATCTAACTTGGTTTCCTTAAATTTTATATTATTACTAAGTAATCCTTAAGTTGTACTATTAATAAAAATTACATTTTGCTATTACTATCCTATAATTATTATCCAAATGATATTTACAATAACTCTAAATCTTATAATAATTAGTATTACATAGTATTACTACTTGTTTAACTTATCCAAAAATTATTGTCTTAATTATATTATCATTTTCATTACTCTTAAGTTAATAGTCCAGTTGGTACACTAAGCCTTAATCTTCTAAATATAACTCTACGTTCACGCAAAAATTGATATAATAAATTTTATTTATTCATGTTGAACCCGTATACTATATCTTGTTAAATATTGACGTGGTAATTTAATATGATTAAAATTTGAGTCTGCGTAAAATTTTAACGTGTCTTAATAGTCTTTACATTTTGCTATTAATATGAAGTATCCTATTAATGTACGAATTAATTTTCTTTTAGTTCTAATATTACACTAAACATCTGAATACCATAATTACTATGTCATATATATTTTGTTTCATTTTAAAAATTTACTGGATCATCTACTAGACTAAAATAATTTCGATACAAAATTATTAACAAGTTGAGTATTTTATTTAATACATTATATCCTCACCTTTTTACGTCTAACACCTAATAAGTATTATATTAACTATTTAGTTTAAACGCAAAATATATATTTCTAATTTTTCACTAGTTTAATTTCACAAAATTTAACCGTACATAAACGTTAATAAGTTTCCATAGCTATTTAATCATAATCATTATTTATACCAGTATATATTCTTATTGAAATTTTAGTTAGTCAAATTTAATATGATACTAACTGAAAAATGCTAACATTACTATTATTTTCATTTATAATTACAATTATAGTATTTATTATTAATGTTGATGGTCGAACTATTATTCTAACTGCTCTTGCAAATATTATTGAGTACAAAACTATTATTAACATTTATGTAATTATAAATTGTTGAATCTACGTATAAGTCAAGGTATTCGATAAGCTTCTATGTGACTTTCAAGATCTATCAATAATCCTAATCTCACAATTATTTATTTTTAGTATTAGTTTGTCTACGTATTCATACTTTTTAGACTTATTATTCTCTAAATCTTTATTAGATAGAGTTATTGGTGTACCCTACAATTTTAACTTCATTACATACACAAACAACCAAACAAATCAAACAATCAAATACCTCTTTTAATTATTGATAAATTTTAGTGATTAAGATTTATCTCACAAACCCAACCCAGTTTTAAACTAATCAAGTTCACTAACTGGCACTGGCTATTTCTATCTCTTCCCATGTAAGATTCAATAGTGAGCTCTGATACCAACACTGTAGCACCCTCAAAGCTAGCAGCTGACTAATCCAAGATATTATCTAAATAAAGAGGCACTAACGAATCTAAATCATAAACTTACGCATTCAATTAAGAAATATGCAACAAATCTTAACCCAAAAACTAACCCCGCTCAAAAATATATATATATATATATATATACAAGAAGTCCTCTAAAATGATATATATATATATATATATACATATTTACAATAGTCATTTGGTTTACAAATATAATATACAACATAATAAACATATCAGAAGTTAACCAACTAACATACTCTACTCCTCGAAGCTTTCGCTGCACAACTCTGATCTGTCACTGAAACTGAAAGTGGGAATGGGTGAGCACATCATCCTTAACAGGGGTTCCCAGTAGGAATAACATTTAACTTTAAAGTAATCATAAGCAAGAGTTGGAAAACAATACATGTTTTCCCAAACAATAAAAAATGACCAAGTCACTCAAATAAACAAACATGTATATGGACAAACTCCTTCCTCAAACAATGTATAATATTGATGTCATTTTATTCCACAGCGCATAATAATATTGTGGTGTATCGCCCTAGCCATGTGCATAAAATCTGAATTCATGTAGATATAAATATGAAGGAGCGTATCATGTATACCACAAGTGGAAATTCTCATTTCCCATAACAATTCATAATGACAAACAAAAGATTACAAGTCTTTTCCAAATTGTGGAAAGATTCAAATAATCAACAAAACAATCGTAATACAATTTAAACAAAGCACACAACTAGACAATTCATAAGTTTGATAAACATAAATCTTTGTAAAAGAAAACATCAATGGTCACAAAAGAGTTAAATGTATTCCCACTTCTTTTGATGACAAGCCACGCCTACCTCGAGATCCACGATCCACTGGTTCGTCCTTTGAATCGATCATTGTTAATACAAACCAACTGTTAATCATACAAGAAGTCTAAGAGTTTAGCCAAAAAGGCTCATACAAGGCTCATAACATAATCTCATACAGTTCTCTAGTTATAAGTTTAGTGAACTATCTAATGGTTCTAAGCCCATTATGTTTCTACACCTCTTCGTTCCCTTACTTTAGTATGTCTATAGTTTACTAATTCATTTTGGTTGGTTCTATAGTCTATTAGCTAAGTCTTATGAATATCTACAACTTTATAGAAGGAACCAAATGCTAATTTAGACCACAAAGATCCAATACATACTCATTAGGAAAACTGTCTATAAGCCCAAGACCAACAAACCGGCCCGATAAACTAAGGTCCAGTCCACCTGAGTCAACGAACAGTCTCTAACGGTCAACGTCCAGTCTAACAAGGTTAACTAACAGTCAACGTCAATAGTCAAGTCAGGGTCAAAGGGTTAACTCGGTCAAATGAGTCAAACTAGAATCGGTCAATAGTCCAACTCGGGTCAAGACAGGTAATCAGATAAACAATTGAGTCAGCTAAACTGACTAGGATGACTAATAGGTCAAATCTTCTTCACAGGCTAGAGCCATTGCTCAGGCCAAAGGACTATAATGAACAAACATTTGAGCTCTTAACTATAATTCAATTTCAATCTATTCAAACAGAATTCTATAATTTAATACAATTGTAATTTAAGCCTACCTGTAATTGCAGTTCCAAGCTTTTACAGCAACACTAACAGCAACTAACACCAATTCAATCCGCTCATCTAAACCTTAACTGCAACTCACACATCATAACTCAACATTTCAGTTTCATCTACAAATCCTCAACACATAACTATTACACCATGAACAACGTCACTATTACTTCAGGCAACCCAACTCAGATCCATTACAACCACAAGCTGCACTCCACAACTTCAGTAGATCACTCATATTCCCTGCAACTTCAACCATACTACTATAACTCTTGAACACTAAGCAGTTCTAATTCCATTCACTCCAAAACACCACAGTTACTCAATTCCATTACCCATTCACCTCATAACTGATTCATACATCTACAACTCAGCAGCAACACAACTCTGCAACTGCAACTCCAGTTCTGCAACAACCAACACACCCATGTAACAAATCTGCCAAATCAATTCAACACCCTCCTTACAAACTGTAATTTCCATTCCTAAATCACCAAATCCTCCCCTGTAACATCAACATCATCACCACTACAGCTAACTCATCTCATCAATTCAATAAGAGACCAAACTAAACATACACATCAAACCCAACCAAGAACTTCAATTCTCAAACTCAAATATACAAAATATAAGTACAAATGAATTCTGAAATCTTAAATTCAACTTACCCTTTTCTCCCGGGTCTTGAGTCAACACCAATAATAGCTACAACATCTTCTTACTAACAGAATCGAGCCCTAGATGTCAACTCACAATCTTCATCCCCATCATTTATTCTCAGAAGAACCCTAAAATAATTCCCAAATCAAAGCTTCTCTGATTCGAACACAAAACAACATCCTAATTCTTTAATTAAACAAAACCCATCTCCAATTAATCTTCTAAAACCTCAATTTCATCTTCCAATCCTTCTTTGGTTCATCTAACGAAACCCTAACTCCTCAATTCCACTTCAAAACAACCTCACCACTTCAATCGAACGTCAAACCCCTCGTTATTTAACCATTAGCAACTCAATTACTTAACAACTTCTTACCAATTCGAGTCTTAATCTAAAAACCCTAATTTCTGATTATCACAGTAACAACTCCTTCTTTTCTCGAAACAGTAAACAATAATCACCACCACCAGCCATCAATCCTCAGCATAACTCCTACGATAATCGATCTCACATACCCACGAAACTCTCAGAATCGCCGGAGAAGAAAAGAAGAGAAGAGTAGAAGAAGAATGAAGAAGAAAAAAGAAAATGAAAGAAGAAGAGAAGAAAAGATATGAGTTATCTGCTCAACACCGACAGAGATAAGGACGGCCAGAATTGTTAAAGGCACCCGACCAAAAGATAAGGGCAACCAGGTCGTCCTAATGGGAATTACTAATTTTCCCTTCATACTCATATGATACTTACTTCTTCGTCTAATATCCGATTGACACGTTAGAGTAATCCATTCTACGTAACTTTTTGAGATCTAACCAACGATACTAGTTTCGTATCTAAATCGTTGATTGATTAATTTCTATTAATTAACGTTCGTGTTAAACTAATCGAGTTATTATCGGCTAAAACGTCTCTTGACTGGTCTAATAGCGTTGACGAGCTCGAGGGTCTTTACTGCGCGGGCCCATTGGGACCAAAAAAAAAGGAAACCGTGAGAGGCGGTTTTAGCATGGTTTGTTCTCTCGGTCTGTAGAGAAGCACTGGTGTTGGAGATGAAAAGTTGGTACAAAAAGTCTTTAATTCTATGCGTGACATCAATTTAAGACCTTTACCCTAGCATTGGAGAGAGATGCTCTAAGTAATATAACAACTTTGCTACATACACTTCGAAGTTTACACCAAGAGGGGATCCGACGGCAAAAATGCCACTTTCTCATTGGGATAAGGGTGGGAAGAAGTGGGTCCCACCCATCCACTCACACAGTACCCAAATCAGTACCTTTTCTTTAGTGTATCTAGCTTTTTGGTAATATAACACAACGATTATACACTCACCGAAGAATTGCACCGCAGAGTGTACTTCGGGGGAATCCTACGATCCCGAGAGTGACTCTAAACATTGGGATAGGGAGTGGGTCTGAAGAGGGCCCCATCCCTCTCTCACACGGTGCACCCTGCGGTACAAAATCACGGTAGGTTAATCATTATTGAATATAATATGTTGGTTTTGAGTTGGTTGGCGTCTGTTTTGACTATTGGAGTCTGTGTTTTTATACGCTTATAATATACTATATAATGATGGGTTTTTTTTCCGTATGTATACATGTATTATATATATCAAGGAAAATTTATTACTTGTCATTATTCATGAATTTACATCTTTTATAAATTCGTTCTATCTTATAATTTAATATAATTAGATATGGTTGTCTACATCTTAACACATTGTCTCAGGATCCTGAGTCCTAACTAAGAAAAAAGGCTTTGAACGCTAATCAAAAGTGCAAGATGCATGAACAAAGGCATGATCCTTTTTTTTGTCTTTTCTACAATTGCAACCCCTTTGAACCTTTCACATATTTCTGCGAAGAGAGAGTCTGAAATCTCTGTATCAAGGATCATCTTCATTGGTTCATCTATGGTTTCATTAGTTTTATTTCCCTTCATAGAACACCCATCACACCCATCAATAGCCTTGCATTGGTAGTGTTGTTTGTCTCTTATTTCTGATTCTAAAACAACTTCGTCTAACCATTGAAACTCATCGCATTTTGGGTGATTTAAGCACCTTAGAAACCTTCTTCCATCGTCTGCATCATCATTTTTTGATACCCAAAACCTGCGTGTCCTATCATATTTTCTGCACTTTGAATATAGGTATGAACAGTGCACGGCTAAATGAGACGATGACTTGCAAATTTGACAACTGCAATGATGACTCTGAAACAGAAGATCTTTTTAGTGTTATATCCTTACTGTTAATATATAGTATTTTGAGTTACTCTAATGGTGGATCAACTTACTTTGTAATTTGAGATTGATGATGAATCCCCCATCACAAGTAAAGCTTGATAATGAAACCTTGATATGTTGTTCTACATTTTAGTTCGTGAGAAAATAATTTTTTGTGTGTTTTGTGTTGGTATGATTTCAGTTGGTACAATTTTTTCTAGATAATGGAGGGAATTATATAGACAACCGGTTTGACGTTTTTACCTCTCTTTACTAGTGAGAAAAAAAATCTTCATCATCATGGGTGATTTTGCTTTACATTAATTTAGGGCACTCCAAAGAAATGTAGTTTCCCCTTATTTTTTCATAATATAAGCATGCGCGCATGCGCCAATTTTCTCATACAAATAAATTATATAAGGCAATTCCTTTTCGATACATGGATTTTTCAAGTTGAAATTTCCATAAATTCTGGGTTTCCTCAACGTAAATTCTGCCTTTGATTACGTTAAGATCTATCATGTACAACCAGAAGAACCAATGTGTTGTGAGAAATCCATCATGACAAGGTAAGGATTTGGACCCATAGATTGATGTCTGCTTTCCAGTTCCCCCCGATCTATACTAGGGTCTCTTCTCTTTAGATGACACGACAAGACCCTTCAAGGCATAGTACTTAGGTTTCGAGGTAGTAGTCTGCCCCTTATGATCATCAGAAAAGACATTTGCTTTACTCCCTCTCTTTTTGACCAGCTTCAGAGTGAGTGGGGCCCCTGAGATGTCAACCTCAGTAGATGATGGTAGTATTTGGTTCTGGGACATGGCTAATAACTACTAGGTCTAGGATTTGACGTACTTTTAGATTAGAGAGAGAATCAAAGGCCTGGATTGGCACTATGTGTACTTGGTTATCACTAATTTAATCTATCATTTACTACCTTCCACGTTCATCATTTCGGGGTTAAAAAAAGAAAGGGCAGAAAGAGAAATGTTATACACACTTACATTACAATTTTACATGTGTATTTGGTGTCTAATGTGCAAAATAAGCCTATCACTTGCTAGTGAGATACATCCTTTGTAACCTTGAATCAAGTAATAAGATCATCCCTTTACCCCCGTGGACGTAGGTAATCATACCGAACCACGTATATCTTGTGTTCTTGTGCATCTCTTGCTTGTTTACTTCAATGTGTGTATGTTTATGATTCTTTTAATGTAGTAGTAGGATTTTCTACATCTACAATTCTCAAATTCCAAATGTGAAGAGAACAAATCTTGATGAATCAAGTGAAATTTAATTTCTTGGATATAGCCTCCAATCAAAAGGTTATAGGTTGTTTTGTTTGAAAAACAACACAATGATCACAAGCCCTCTTAGTTCCTTGTATTGTTGTTGTTGGAGAAACTATAAAATAGTCCCACATAGCTAACTCCTTAGCCTAGATCTTAATATATAAGGTGTGGATACACTACACTCATTTCCAATTGGTTTTGAGTTGGAAGCCCACACACTTCTAACATGGTATCAGAGCTAGGCCCGAATGAGAGTGGAATGAGAAGTAGACCCAAAGGGCTGCCCGTCCACCCGTACAGAGGTCCACGTTTTGTAGTGGCTTAATCTCGCCCTACACGTGGAGGGGGAGTATGGGGAGCATGTTGGAGAAACTATAAAATGGTCCCACATAGCTAACTCCTTAACCTAGATATTAATATATAAGGTGTGGAGCCACTCCACTCATTGCCAATTGGTTTTGAGTTGAAGCCCACACACTTCATATATAAGATGTGGAGCCACTCCACTTATTGCCACACACTTATAACCGTTGTTTTAGATGAGAAATTATGTTAACAAGGTGCGGAGCCACTCCACTCATTGCCACACACTTCTAACAGTTGTTTTAGATGAGAATTTATGTTAACAAAACAATTAGAAACCCTGGAACATCGATCTAATACTATGTTTTCTTATGCATTGACACATAGGTTAAAAGGAAAGTGGATATAGTGGTATGCGAATGAAGAAAAGGCATCATGAGAAAATGCATCATTGATGCATAGGTTAAAAGGAAAGTGAATATAGTGGTATGCGAATGAAGAAAAGGCATCATGTAGAAAAGTTGTAAATCATAAATTTGAAGGCAGTCTTAAAGCTTTCTATCCTTCGACATCCATCAAGCCAATGGGGAACTAGAAGAAGCATCGTTGAGGGTCCTTTTAAATTATTTTCGTTTCTTTTATAGATTATGAGTCCGTCTAGAAAGACTAGAAGAAGCGTCGTTGAGGGTTCTTTTAAATTATTGTCCCTCTGTTTACTAATACTATCTCTATTTACTAGAAGTAAAAATTATATTGAAGAAGCTTGCTAGAAGTAAGCAAAAAATGAAATCTTTTTACTACTATCTAGTCTCGAGTCTCATTCTAGACCTTACTATATTCTAATAATCGTTTTCCCTCTTTTTAATACCATCTGGGATAATTTCTTTTAAGATACATCATCTACATAAATCACCTTCTTATTTGTGCATCCATAGATGAATATGGCATGACTTTATACTAGGATTTAAACATCCACTCACATGAGTGGTTTACGTCACTCTAAAATGTATGTACCAATCAAGATGTGTCTTTTCCAGAGATGTTCGTTAACAAAAGTCCACAGAGATTCAAAATGATGGTGACGTGTGCCCTAACCAGATTATTGTGCGACAGCTAAGAGACCTAGGTTCGGTAACTTGGCGAAGCCAATGCATCATTTGGGTTTAAAAAAATATGTCCTCAAAGTTTGAGGTTTATGATTATATAATCGCTATGAGCAATCCACAGACAATGAGGAGTATAATTATTTTCTTTTCAAACACCCACTCACTTAAGTGGTTTACAAGCAGTGTCTTTCCCAGAGTTGTTGGTTCCCAAAAGTCCACCGAGAAGAAGGCTACAAAATGATGATGACGTGTGCCCACACCAGATAATTGTACGACCGTTGAGAGAATCGGGTGTAATTACAAAGCAAAAAACGATGGAATAAACATTGTAAGAAATATGGACATTTGGAGAAAGATTGTAGATACAAAGAGGAGAAAGATTGTAGATATAAAGAAGATGAAGAACAAGCCGGTAGAGCCGAAGAAAAAGAAGATGAACAAAATTTGTTTTGTGCTTGTCAAAAGATGTGGTGTTTGTTGTATGAATAGAATTTAGTAACTTTCTTTCAAAAGATGATGAAAACGAGCTTTCATTAGTAATTGTGGTGCTTAGGATAACATCAACATTATAAGCTGGGTGTATATATACTTTGTGAGTAAAATAGAAAGAACATATCCAGCTTGTTTTCACAGTTCCCTAATTATATTCAGAATATATATACAGAAACGTTCACAAAGGATGCAAAGATAATTTGTATTTGCTAAGTGGTCTAAATATCATAGTTTTTTAAGTGAATAAAGTGAAAATTGTAGTTTGCACCACATTTCACGTGATCAATTGTTTGTGCACCATATTTTAAAGTATAAAAGACGTAATACAAGTGAGACGAAGGAGATATTTATGTGCGATTGTGGTTTTTTATCACCACATCATATATCTGAAACCTTTTGTGCTGAAGGCCTCAATGGCTATATATATTCGGACACTATCAATAAGAATTAACTAACTAGCGAAAGTGAAACACAAGCAATATTCTAGATTGGTTAATTTCTAATCATGCCGCAAAAGAGGAGGCAAGAAAATGATGATGATGTATGCCCTCACCAAATATTTATGCAACCGTCGAGAGAATAAGGTGCGGTTACATTGCGATACCAATGCATCATTTCGCTTTAAAAAATATATCCACAAGGTTCATGATTACATCATCGCGCTTCTACTTAGTATATGAATCAGGTTATTATTATTCATGTTAATTTAAGTTACTATACACAAAATTATATATGGTGAAAATTATATTTTGCACCACATTTCACGTGATCAATTGTTTGTGCACCATATTTTAAAGTACAAATGACGTAACACAAGTGTGACGAAGGAGACAAAATGATGATGACGTGCCCTCACCAGATTATTGTGCGACAGTTGGGAGTACGAGATCTGGTTACACTGCGAAACCAATGCATAATTTCTCCTTACAAAAATATATCCACGAAGTATTAGGTTTACGATTACATAATCACTATGATAAAGATTATATCCACAACCAACGAGGGGTGTAATTAGTTTCTTTTGAAACATTCACTCACTTTAAGTAGTTTATGTCACTCTAAAATGTATATTATATACCAATCAAGAAGTGTCTTTTCCAGAATGATGGCGTAAGCCCTCACCGGAAAATTGTGTGACCGTTGAGAGAATAGGGTGCGGTTACAAAGCAAAACCAATGGAATAAACATTGTAGGAAATATGGAATTTGGAGAAATATTATAGATACAAAGAGGAGAAAGATTGTAGATACAAAGAAGATGAAGAACAAGCCGGTTGAGCCGAAGAAAAAGAAGATGAACAAAATTTGTTCTATGCTTGTCAAAGTGCTATGGTAACTTCCAAAAGTGAATTTTGGTTTGTGGATATGGTTGCACAACTCATATGTCCGGTGAAAAAAGCTTGTTTGTCCATATGGATACATCCATAAATTCTCTTGTGAAGATGGGTGGCGGAAACATGGTTCAAGCTAATGGAACATGTACAATATGTGTGAAAACTATGAATGGAGCTAAATACATTAGAGATGGTTATATGTTCCGGACTTGGCACAAAATTTGATTTGTGTTGGGAAACTTGTGGAGCTTGGGTACGCGGTCCATTTTGAAGATGGATATTGCACCATTTACGACAAGAAACACAAAGACAAGAGACAAGTAATGAAGAGTATCAAGATGGAGAAGACTAGAAGCTTTCCATTTGTGTTTGAAAAAGAGAAGAATGTTGCAATGAGGATGGGAACCATTGATGATCACAAGCCCTCTTAGTTCCTTGTATTGTTGTTTTAGATGAGAAATTATGTTTCCAAAATAATTAGAAACTGTTGGAGTTGTGTGGATCAATACACACATGTGAGTCACACATGGGGTAGCTAAACATAGTCCCACATGGAGGAAGACAAGTTCCATATGGTGATATATAAGCAAGACAATCTCCCTACATAGCACCGAGGCCTTAAAACCACAACCCCACACCTGTTCTCAAGGTGGAGGTGGTGTCGGGAGTCGGGATGAAGAGTGGTTATGTGGTTATGGTTATGCCAATGAAAAATATATATTATTCATGTAGAAAAGTTTTAAATCACAAATTTGAAGGCAAGCCAATGGGGAACTAGAGGAAGCCTCGTTCCTTTTAAGTTTTAAATCACAAATTTGAAGGCAAGCCAATGGGGAACTAGAGGAAGCCTCGTTCCTTTTAAATTATTTTTGTTTCTTTTATAGATTATGAGTCCTTTTAAATTATTTCGTTTCTCGAAAGACTAGCGGAAGCGTCGTTGAGGGTCCTTTTAAATTATTTTGTCCCCCTGTTTACTAATAACTATCTCTATACTAGAAGTAAAAATTATATTGAAGAAGTTTGCTAGAAGTAAGAAAAAACCGAAATCTTTTTACTACTATCTAGTCTCGAGTCTCATTCTAGACCTTGCTATATTCTACTAATCGTTTCCCCTCATTTTCATACTATCTGGGCTAATTTCTTTTAAGATACATCACCAACATAAATCACCTACTTATTTATGCATCTATAGATGAATATGGCATGACTGGTATATACTAAGGATTTAAACATCCACTTACATGAGTGGTTTACGTCACTCTAGAATGTATGTACCAATTAAGATGTGTCTTTTCCAGAGCTGTTGGTTGACAAAACTCCACGGAGAAGAAGACTACAAAATGATGATGACGTGTGCCCTCACCAGATTATTGTACGACGTTTGAGAGAATAATCTGCGGTGACACTACAAAACCGATGCTTCATTTCGCTTTAAAAAATATATATCCACAAAGTATGAGGTTCATGATTACATCATCACACTTCTGCTTAGTATATGAATCAGGTAAATCTATGTATTATTTATGTTAATTTAAGTTACTATGCACAAAATTATATACAATGAAAATTGTATTTTGCACCACATTTCACGGGATCAATTGTTTGTGCACATATTTCAAAGTATAAAATGATGATGACATGTGCCCTCACCAGATTATTGTGCTACAGTCGGGAGTACGAGGTCCGATTATACTGCGATACCAATGCATCATTTCGCCTTACAAAAATATATCCACAAAGTATGAGGTTTATGTAATCGTGCTTCTGCTTAGAAAGGGAATCAGGTAAATATTTATAAAACAGATGATAACTTGGTTCTCGAAGCTAAATATTCAGTCCTAGCTTGGACAGCTGCAGCAGGATACCATGTTCACTTGAATTTCTCAAGTTCTGTGCTAAATACCTGGGACTCTATTTTCATGAAATCTATTGCTTTGTTATGTTCTACCTATGGTAGAAACTCTGTACATTCTTTTACTTCTTAATACAACTTCTCTTTTGATCAAAAAAAAGAGGTGAATCTCTGTTATTATTCATGTTGATTTAAGTTACTATACACAAAATTCTATACGGTTTACTGAGTTTGTTTCATCATCGTCCTTATTCCATTATCATCATAAATATTGCTGAATAAATGTATTTAAAAGAAAAACAGTTGCATCTCTGTCATTCTTTGGTTAACTAAAAACAAAAACATCCAAAGAGGAAAACACGAAATCTTCCCACTTGACCTTATTCCGCAATGAGGTCAGTGATCTTTGCGATTAACCTAGATCGGAATCAACCAACTAGGAAAACTCCTAGTACATTTGTATTGATCATCTTGGAACGGATGTTTACAGAATTCCACTCCATTTACTAAGATCAAAAGGAACGTTACCAAATGTGTGGTGTTTGTTGTATGAATAGAATTTAGTAACTTTCTTACAAAAGATGATGAAAACGAGCTTTAATTGGTAATTGTGGTGCTTAGGATAACATCAACATTATAAGATGTGTGTATAGATATATATACTTTGTGAATAAAATAAAAAGAACATGTCCAGCTTGTTCTGCATGCATAGTTCCCTAATTATATTCAGAATATATATATAAACGTTTACAAAGGATGCTAACTGCTAAGATAATTTTGTATTTGCAAAGAGGTCTGAATATCATTTGTTTAAAGTGAAAATTGTAGTTTGCACCACACTTCACGTGATGAATTGTTTGTGCACCATATTTTAAATTTTAAGTGCGACGAAGGAGATATTTATGTGCGATTATGTAAACACCACATAATATCTTTGAAACCTTTTTGTGCCGAAGGCCTCAATGGTTATATTCAAACACCATCAATAAGAATTAACTAACTAGCGAAAGTGAAACACAAGCAATATCCTAGATTGCTTAATTCTAAATCTAATCATGTCGCGAAGGAGGAGGCAAGAAAATGATGATGACGTATGCCCTCACCAAATATTTAGTGGACCATTGAGGGAATAAGGTGCGGTTAGACTGTGAAACCAATGCATCATTTCGCTTTAAAAAAATATATCCGCAAAGTATGAGGTTCATGATTACATCATCGTGATTCTGCTTAGTATATGGATCATGTAAATCTGTATTATTATTCATGTTAATTTAAGTTACTATACAGAAAATCATATATGGGGAAAATTGTATTTTGCACCATATTTGACGTGATCAATTGTTTCTGCACCATTTTTTTTTGTATCAATTGTTTCACATTGTAACCGCACTTGTGTTACGTCTTTTATACTGAATATCTTGTGATCAATTGTTTATCGCATGAGGAGTAATCGAGATACTTAAAATCAAGAATATGGTGGTGGTGATTCGTATGATGCCGATTCAATCGGTTCTTCTCAATCGAATTCGATGAATTTGTAAATAAAAATTGATTATTCAACTAATATCAGTGGGGATTATACACGTTAATCATTGAAAAATCATCAGAAGTTATGAACTCTGATGGGACAAGAAAGAGGAAGATGGTGGTGACGGTGGTGGAGATATGAGAAATGGTGTGGGGAGGCGACAAACAAAAGTTTAACACGTGAAAATTCAATACGTGGCAAAATATATTGGACTGATGTTTCAAAAATTTAAGAGAAATGATAGCTTTAGTTTTTATGCGACCACGCGTGGAAAAAAATGGATGGGAAAAATAGTAAAACAACAACCTATGAGTTTACTTATAAGGAAACCAGCTTATTATTTTGAAATACCCAAAAATGGGATCATTGCCTATTTTTTAGAAACGGATGACTGCACTACATAATTGTAGCTTGTGTCTTGCACAGTTGCACTTTTATATGGACACGAGCGAAGAATAATTTTTCTCACATTTATTTGGAGTGAAACATTGTGGTTTTTTACCTGCGTTAATTGCGTTGTCTTATACTAACTATATTATGTGAGGGAATATTCCCCTTTTTACTTGTGATGAGTGGAAGCTGTTTTATTCACATCAGTTCCCAAGTGCTAAACTCCTATGTGAAAAATGGAATATTCCCCTCCGTTCCATTTTAGTTATTTTTTTGTTCCACAATACTTGAAAGTTTTCATATTTTTCCACAAAACTACTAATAGCACCCTAACTTTTTTCTTGGAACTATAAGTTTTTATTAAATGCACTAATAACAATTAATGTTTGAAGACTTTTCTTAAGGGTATAGATGGAAAATCTTCATATCTCTCTCCATTTCTTAATATACGTGAAAACTCCAAAACCTCACCTAAAGTGGAGGGAGTATATAATTGTAACTTGTGTCTTGCGCTTCTATTTAAAATCGAGCGAAGAATTATTTTTGTCTCACGTATTCGGCGAGAAATATTGTTTTTTTACCTGCATTAACTGTACTGTTTTATTACTATTATTTGAGGGAATATTCCAATTTTCACTTGTGATGAGTGGAAGTTGGTTTTTCACATCAGTGTTCAAATGCAAAACATAATTTTTGGATTTTTAATAGTAACTTGGTTTTTGCACTTTTATTGCCGTGAAGAATTATTATTCTCACATGCTTGTTCCCAGAGAAAATGGTGAATATGTCCCGTTTTCACTTATCTATTTTTTTTTTTTTATAAACTGGATATTTCCCGGATACAGAAACTAACCGTTAAATGACTAATTCCCCACATGTGTGGGCTTACGCGTGCGCATAAATGACATTATTTAAATCTGCAAACAGATTAGTGAAAATTGGACCTATAGAATGACATTTTCCGTTCTGGAAAAGGTTACAAGCAGGACAAATGGAAGTGGGATAAATTTGGGAAAATCAATCCAGACCCTACATCTAAAGTTGGATCGCTAAAATTTATTAACCCGTTTCCAAACCCAGTCCACTACCTATCCTAGACAGCTAATATCTGATGTCTGCTTCTCCTCCTCCTGGTTACAAACTTACTGATTCTAGAACTCTAAGAGTCTAGAGTTTAGGTTATCTACGCTCAACTGTACTACTCTCTGACCGATTGGACTAGACGAGACGAATCCCAAGCAAGATACTTATTGGATTTTCTTCCGGTAAATTAATCATTTCCCTTGTTTCGAAATGTGGGTCGACTGAAATTGTCATGGGGAAGATAAGACGTCTGCTTTTTTGTCCCCATAGGGGCGTATTAAGATTTACTAAGATTATACGTGTGCCCCTGAAAAGACAAGAGACATACATACCCTGTGTACCACACGTAAACGACTGAAATGTGACAAGAGACTGACAACCAATATAGGGGTATCAAGTAGAGGATATGTATCTCGAAATTAAGTACCCTAGGTTTTCACATTATATTAAGAATTCATCTGGAATCATATTAGAAGAATTGAGAGTTCATAGAAGCCATTAAAACGAGACATTAGGAGATATAGTTAATACAAAAATCAGAGAGTTGTTCAAGAATGGATTTTTCTTCTCCTACTCCAAAAATAAAAATTGATGAGATTTATTCATCATAAGAAAACACATGTGAGAGCGAAAGTGAGAGTGAAATGCCACGTTATGAAGAAAAAGCATATCAAAAGCTACAAAATGGTTTAGTCATTGTATCAGAAAGTAATTCTATGTATAAATGTCCTTATTGTGTAGGTAAAAAAACATAAACTTATGCATATGATCATTTAGTTCAACATGCTAAGGATTCTGGTAAGATGAGATCTTCCCTTAAATTTCGAGGTAAATCCAATCATAGGGCTCTAGCTCGCTATTTGGAGAACAAATCTTCTAAGGAGTTTTCCAGGGATGTTGGTTCATCATCTACTGTGGTGGGTGAGAAGAAATTTGTATACCCATGGAAAGTTGTTGTTGTGAGTAAGGTCATAGATATTAGTAATAAGGCGATTAAAGAGCAGTTGGCTGGGTTTAAGCCTGTGAAGGTACGTACTATATGGGGTCCTGAGAATACCCCTACTGGTCAGGAGATTGTGGATTTTACGGAAGATTGGTTGGGCTTTACTCATGCAATGTCTTTGGACAGTAAGTATAATGACAACCAATTTGGGGAAAAACATTATGCTTTGGATAACCTTGGTGGTTTGGTAAAGAAAGGTCTGTATGCATGGGTCGCTAAGGAGGACGATTACTATTCTGAATGTCTTGTAGGGAAAAACTTAAGGAACAATGGTAGTGCTTTAAAAACTATTGAGGATATTAAAGAATCAGAAAGTGTGGCAGTTAAATGATTTGATCAAGAAGAAAAATGATGCCTTGGTAAATGGTCAGGTCATGGTCTGGAAGACCAGCCGCATTCTCAAGAACTTGGTGTCTCAACTTGATGAGCTAAATATAACGAAGGATATCTACGTCGAAGGTACATTTAAGATTTAGAATTGACCTTGCTGTGAATGTCTACAATATTTATGTGTGTTACTGGTTATGTAGGTGTCCGTTAGAAGATCTAAAATCTATGTTTTATTGTTTTCATCAGCTTATGCTTGAGCATCACTACAAGGATGGAAACATCACAGTTGATCATTATGTCTGGAAAAGCAGCTTATTTTGTCTGCCTAACTGATGCATGGGTGGTGGTCTAACTGATGCATGGGTGGTTGTTACTTCCTTTTTTTGAACAATATTTTGTTTGGTGATGTTGTGGGGAGAGCGTTCCCCAGGCTTGTAAGGATCACTTGGTGTGTAGTCTCTACTTTAATATTATGTGTATTCCGAGGGAAATGAGTGTTTTTTTTCGCATCAGTGTTTCAAGTGCAAATCTCCATTTTCACCAATTTTCGGATACTCTCAGCTTTCTATCACTCTATTTCGAGAAAAAGATAGTTTTTCTATGGATTTTTTGAGTGAATTTGAAAATTGTTAACGACTTTCTAAGACGACAATATTTGTGCCCGTGCTATGCGAATTTCCATTATTATTATTATCAAATAAGTCCTGATGTACACAATCAGCGATATGGATTTATACGCATACTAATAATATTTGCTCATAAAAATAAATTATAAAATAAGACAATGCCTTTCCGATACATAGATTGAAATTTCCATAAATTCTGGGACTCCTCAACGTAAATTCTGCCTTTAGTTATGTTGATCCATCATGTACAACCAGAACAACTAATGTGGTGTGAGAAATCCATCATGACACGGTAAGGATTTGGACCCATAGATTTGTAAAATCTTTAGAATTGATATATTGTTCAGTACAGCTTACAGATACAGGGGAGATATATTTATAATGACAGACTTAGACAGACTTGGGCAGGTCAAGTCAGTACGACTTGACTTGACTGAACCCTGTATTCCTAATAAGATTGATGTCTGCTTGACTGCTTACCCCTGGTCTATGCTAGGGTTTCTTCTCTTTAGATGACACGACAAGACCCTTCCAAGCATAATACTTATTAGATATCGAAGTCGTAGTCTGCCCCCAGATCTTCAGAAAAGACATTTGCTTTTATCTCTCTTTTTCTTTTTCGATTTTCGCTAGTCCATGCCCTAGGAGAAGGGTAGCCTAGTATGTAACGAGAATGATTTATCCACCGGAAATGATTTATACACCGAGCGGTGTGTGCACCGTGTGAGAGGATGGTGGGACCCATTCCTTCCCCCCTCCCTATCCCGATGTTTAGAGCCATTCCTAGACCGTCAGATTTCCCCGATGTGCAATTCACAGTACTCTTCTACGGTGTGTGTAGCAAAGTTGTCCATCCACCGAAGAAGACGGATCGTAGAGTGCATCGTGTGAGAGGGTGATGGGGACCACTTCTTCCCTTCTCTATGATGTATTGGGTCCGTGTGATACCTCTCGGTGCCCACTCGGTGCTTAATATATTTTCGGTGGGTAAAGAAAAACTTTGTAACCTATCTAAGAATAGCAGGAGATCCATAGAAGTTGGAGACCCTACAACTCTTCAACGGAACCTCACTGATACAAGTACTTAATAAAACTTAATATTTTCAATTGAAGGGCTCATCTCAACTTGGGATGGTCGTCCTAAGTTGAAACGCTCGGTTCATCTTAGGAGGCGATGGACAAACCCTTTTATTTGAGGGTTTCTACATCCATTTTACGTGTTTGTCCGTCCTACTGTGGGTGTAAAATGGCTTGTTTGCACCCCATTGGAGTTGCTCTTACACTGGTGAATATTTTCGCCTTTATGGTGAAATACACTTTTTGCACTGTCTATGTAGATGCAATATCTTGTTTGCACCTGCTATGAATGAAATTCGCAAGGGCTACACCTAGTTAGCACAATATCTTTCTATTGATTGAGAGTTGAGACCAAGCACCCGCCATGGAAGTGAATATCCTTCTATTGTTTGAGACCAAGCATCCACCATGGAATAACTATGGCTCTTGCAGGAGACTCATAAGGAAGTTCCTGCGAGAAAATGATGGTCGGTGAGTTCTGAACTTTGGGTCATGTATTTTGAGCTTGAGCTTGGTTGCACTGCTGCTGACCCAATGTCCCCAGTTCTTGTTCTTTCTCCTTGATCTATATACAACAAGGAATAACTTCATGATCAAGAACGTTTCTAGCTAGAAAATGAAAGATATTAAAGTTGACATACAATTACTTTTAAGGTGGATTCGAACACCCTAGACCAAGCATCCACCCTATATTTGAATCTAATTTGAATCCAACTAATGCTACCCCTTTATTTTATTAGAGATAGTAAATTACCTTGTCCCCTAGAACGATATTCTGCTCTTTTAAAGATTTTTCCTGTCATTTATAACAACAACAATGTATATGCATGAGAAATTTGTCACCTTTGATTAGTCAAACGTATATAAAGCATGTTTTTCTGTATGTGAGAGGAATGGAGAGGATAAACCTTTCTCTGAAGATCAGAAATGGATTCATACAACATCTGGTTCTGTCTAAAATAAATATGAAAAAAGTCATATAAATAACTCAAAACAGAGATACAAATTAGTTACCAAGTAATATTTATTTGTATATACCTTTCTTGATTTGATGTTCTTCAGGGAAGTATCAAGTTGGTGCTCCAAATTTTGTAGCTCTTTCACACTGAAGGATTCCAAATCTTCTCCCATCATATGCCTGTTGGATTCTCACGTTATTATATTAATGACCCCTTTATAGTACTTTCATACAAGTTTGTAATCTGTTTCCCCCCACCCTCACCCTCACCCCCACCTCCCCAAAAGAAAAAGTAAACCCTTCGTTATTTGAGTGTCAGAATTTTTCGTTTTTTATTTTTATCGAGTTTCAAACTTAAATTGCAATCTAATTACAAAATGTCTGTGTTTATTCCATTCAAAGGCGCTAAAATTGAGATTTGTATACAAAGAGATACATGCATCTCTACTGAACGTAGACATTTTAGATGATATGCAGATGATTCGGCTGCCACATGGTAAGTATAGTGTTTCATCTTACATATTAATATACATACCTAATAAATAAATACGTACCTTTGGTTTCTTTGCAGAACTTAAACTTTGTCCTTAACTGAGGTATATTCTGAGGACCAGTTGCGCTATAATAAGAAGCACCAATCAAGTTACAAGCTATATCTAGTGCTCTGAATTATTTATCACTGAATTAACTAATTTCACTATGCATGTTAGACCTTAAGGCATATGAGGAATCCTTACTATGGAGTCACAGTGATGGATCACCGCTAAAGAAAATTAGATTATAAAGGATCAAAAGAGATGCATGGAGGACATGCTTAAAATAGTTAGACATGCATCCGGTATGATAATTTCGTATTAATCCACCATTAAGGCTATCAAAGAAATAATTTTCCATGTTGTTGTTATTTTTTCTTAAAAAACTCGTATACTAAAACATACAAATGAGAGGAAAAATATATATGAAATCAGGGAATTTCCAACTCAATCAAAGATGTTTAACTAACTTGAACTTCTCCTTCCTTCCGCATCATTTATTCTAGGTGATTTTTCCTGACATGTTGTGGGTACCAATGTATATGGGTGAATTTATTTTTACCTTATACAAAATTGAGATATGCCGAGCTAATCAGTTCAAGCTGATCAGTAGGCCTCTAATAAGGATTATCGATTAGATCTTTTTCTTTTGAAGGAATGGCTTATTGATCTTAGCTTGAACTGAGCTTCATCTATAACTATGTGTATGTGGACATATCTTGTCATGAGCTTCAAACTAGAGGTTATCAATGTGTATATATGCAGTACTCACGTACCAGTAATTCTTGATCAGTTGCAACAAGCTCTTCCGCAACACAACATTGTCTTTCATATCGTTCAAGGATGGCGTCCATGCTGCGTTAGTGCACCAAAATTTAAGAGGTTAAAAGAAAAGAAACAGTCGTACATGAACACTGAAGCTTAGATGGTGGAGCGAAATAATATTGAACCTTAGTTTACATGAATATGTACCACAATTTTGTTAAAAGTTTGTTATAACTAATCCGGTTATAAACAAGGAAAAACAATTTCTGTTAGTTTCGCTCTGGCGCTCCCTACTAAACATCATAAATTTTACTGTGCATTTTTTATGAAAATAAATCATTTTCTCACTAAAAATAATAATAGTCATGATAGTAATTAATGTTCGCTAAACCTTTCGATGCTTTCATGGCCTTAATGAAGTTTACATATGAGAAATTACAAGATTAACCAAAACATGCCATTTAGTTGAAGACATTGATACGATTCTAAATTTCAATTTCATTATAAATTTATAGGTATGTATCTCATAAAGTTCAATATTTGCTATGTAAGTGATGCATCAGTGCATGCACCCACACGGTGCCAAGTTTTATGAATGCTAAACTAATACTATAATATAACTTGCCGATAGTAATTTTGGAATTAACATAATAAATATATAGAAATAACCTATTCGAGCTCCAGTGACATTGGCTACCTCTTTGGGGTTACACTAAAGACTAAACTGAAGCGATAGTATGTTGAACCCACTGTAACACATCAGGTTTATTGCATGAGGTACAACTACAACAACTCTTATCAAAAACAGCCCAAAAAAAATGTCTATTAATCAAGAAATAGAGGTGATTCTTTTAGTAAACCAAAATAGTAGTATTTTTTTTAACAACTAAACTTTTGTTGGAGAATATCTTCCTTCATTGTTCTTCTTTTGGGAAAATTGTTTGAGATTTTATCATCGATAAAATTCAGATATTCTCATATTTATAGAGAAGGTAACACAATGGTTGATTTGTTGACTAAACGCGGAGCTACTACAGGGTCTCAATGGTGGAATGAGCCACCATATTTTATACGAGCATCTTTGGCTAGTGACAGACCGAGTCTGTCTTCTTATCGTTTCAAATAATCTGTAACATGTTATCTTTTGTTCTTTTTCTCTTTCTCTCCTTCTCCTGAGGTTTGGCCTTGCCCCCACTATTTCTGTTTTCTTTGCCTTTTTATTAATAAAATCTCCTCGTGAGCTATCCTCTTCAGCTGTACTCTACCTCTTTTTCCCATTCTCTCTCTTCTTTTTTTATTCTTATAAAGGTAGGACTTAGGAGCAAATGACAAAACAAGGTTAAGAAAAAAATCCTAGTATATCATTGCCGCTACTAAAAGGAAGAAGGCAAAGAAACCCGAGTATGATAACATCCAATATCGCAACAATAACGAGAATGAAAGTTGAGAAGAAGCTTGAAACAAAATATAATAACAAACATATTATAGGTTTTTCCTTTTTCTCCACCTTCCTCCTCAATTTTTTGGAAAACACCTTTTTTGCATGATGCAAACTGTAAGGGTCTGTTTGGCACGCCAGTTTTAGACATTGTGTACTATATATATGTACCACGAGGGAAACAACCCCTTTTAAGCTTTTGCCATGTGCCCTATGCATGGTTTCTATCACACACACCGGTGTTTCAGTTGCAAAACTATATTTTCACCAACTTTATATTGAATAAATTTTGAGTGTAGAGTTACTTTTCTAACATGTATTTGGAGTGAAACGTTATGTTTTCACCTCCACTAATTACCCTTAAGGGCCTTAACCTACTCCCAGTAATAAGCTACATTAATTAATTAATTAAACTACTTTCGATGATACCCAGGGAAGTATAATAACTGTTTTATTAATTTATCATTATTATTATTATTATATATTTTTATAATTATTGGATAAAGAGTATTACATTAACTAGTTGGAAGCCTAACAATCTAAGCTCTCCAACGACATACCACTACATTAATTGAACAGGTTGTTGTGCTAGCCTACCAGCGAGGCTCATGGGTAACCTAGCCAAGGGAGCAGAAGTGGATGGGGGGGCTCCGGGCTGAGATTTTTATTATTATTATCATACCTTATATTATATTATGTGATGGGAAAATACACTTGGGATAAGTGGAAGTTATTCTTTTCACGTCAGTGCTCACTCAAAAATTTGCGTTTTCACCTATCTTTCACTTTCATCACTCTTAGCTTGTATCTTGCACTTCTAGCGAGGGAAGAATTCTATTTCTCACATGTATTTTAGGTAAAACACTGGCTGGACTGGGAATCAGACCTATAGAATTAGACAGGAAAAATGTATAATCGTAGATCGTAAATATCTGATGTCCGCCTGGCGCTAGTTACATCTCATTAACTCATTCTAACTCTAGACTTTAGTTGGTGTATGGTGTATACTATCGAGACAAGAAGAGACTTCTGCTTTTCTTTCCAGTCTCCCTCCACTCCTGCTTACAAATCCATCTGGAAAGATGTTTTCTTATCACTTATACCTTTTTTAATAACTAATCTCGAGTCTCAAACCTATCTACTTCAGGAGTAGAGTTCAGATGGGGTTTTACTTTGTTGCTCACATGCTGTGGAAAATTGAACCTCTATGTCCTATAGAGTTTCAGAAAATCTAGAGTTTACACCAACTCTGAAATAATTTTTAATAATACTAATAATTTAAACTGGCTAGTAATGACCGAGAAAGAAATAATAATTGCTAGTGAGTGTGGCCGTAGGCATGGAGCTAAAGTAGGTTAGATAGTAACGAGAGACGGAGAGAGTAAAATAAAAGGAAAACATTTCCCGAAGAGCTAACTTCTTTTGTAATAAATAGTAACCTAGTAGGGTCAGTGATTTCAGTCGTAGCTGCTGAGTTTAGTGGTTACGTCTCATTACCTCTCGTTAGGTATCTAGAGTTTAGCTGGTCTATAAACTCTATACTCTCTAGACAAGACGATAACGGGACAAGACCAAACGAGACATATACTTTTCCATCCTGTCTCACTCTACCACATGCTTATACTGGTCCATAATTAAGAAAAGATGTTTGCCTTCTCCTAGTTTTTACTGTCTAGTCTCGAATTTCGACCTGTGTTATGTGATAATAAAAGTGTTTCTACTTCTTCGCTAATAAAAGTTTTTACTCTCTAGTCTCGAATATATATTTGTATTTGTGTGGAGTATTATAATATATTAAGTTGGACCCTTTAGGTATAAAAATACGGAAATGATTGACACACACCGAAACAAAGTACCGAGCGTCTGTACCGTGTGAGAGGATGATGGGGCCCACAGCTACCCTTTCCAAATCTCTATGCTAAGCATGCAAGGGTAGGTCCGTGTGATTCCCTTCGGGACAAAACGAAGTACAATACTTTGGTGTGTCTAGCAAGTTCCATAAAAATGTGTAAAAATATAGTATTAGAAAAGTGAAAAAGTAGGAGAAAAGGAGATATATATATATATAATTACTCGGAGATAGTCTGACCATTGTTGGAGATGGTCTGACCATCGCTGGATGGAAAGACCATCGAGCGATGGAATCTCTATCACTAGATAAACACTTCATCACATATGCCTATCTGTTATTTCTGACATATAGGCATATGAATTTGGGATACAGATCCTCTGTACCCAAAAACCCCTGTGCCCTTTGTGCCGGCCATTCAAATAATGACACGTTTTTTTACCTATTTTACCAAAACGAAATTCATATATTCCTTCCATATATGTCGCGTTTTCATCTTTATGTCTCCATCTTTACTATTTATGGAGAAAAATTAAAAACAAAAATAAGATAAACTAGTTATACTTCGTCTTTAAATCATGCATGATCAAAAGCAAACACCATATCATATAAGATGACAGTATATAACTGGTATACATCTAACTTACTAATACGCAGTGAGTATTGTTGATAAACAATAGGAAATACTCCTAACAAATTGTTAAATCATCTAAAAGAAATTATATACCTAAAAAGTTTTAATAAACTTGATATCAAATTTAATGAGGATTTAATTTAATCATCACGATAAACTCGATAACAAATTTAATGGGGTTTATCTTCATCACCACGAATCAGCTGATCAATAAAATATCATCACCGAATCAATCAAACGGTTCCCATAGAAACTCAAGCAAATGAAATGCAGATACATTTTAAGAGAGAATAATAAATCATTTACTTTCCTCATTAAATCCAATTCCCAAAAATCTCTTTCTGTAATTAAGGGAGATGAATAAGGTAAGAATATGATTAGTTATGCTTATACAAGTGTCAAGAGCTGATTAGTGGGTACAGAGGGTACATGGGTTTTTGGATACAGAGGATCTGCACCCATGAGTTTGGAAGTTTGGCATACCCATAGTGGGTACATATACTAGTGAT
The DNA here is from genome assembly GCF_003573695.1 of Papaver somniferum. Classification (NCBI taxonomy): domain Eukaryota; kingdom Viridiplantae; phylum Streptophyta; class Magnoliopsida; order Ranunculales; family Papaveraceae; genus Papaver; species Papaver somniferum. The sequence goes on from NC_039358.1 coordinate 187,188,514, forward strand.
TATTTTCTCCTTTATGGTGAAATGCACTTTTTGCACTGTCTGTGTTGATGCAATATCTTGTTTGCACCGGGTATGAATGAAATTCGCAAGTCCAACACCTAGTTAGCACAACATTTTCATATTAATCCACAGGTTTAGATAATTATTAAAATTTATACAGTAGTTTTTTTCATTAAAATTTATACAGTAGTTTTTCTCAATAAGTAAGGGGGTAACATAGGAAAAGAGGTATTTTCTTAATAAGATACTTTCCTTCTCCGCCCATATAAGTTGGAGTGTCGGACCAGAATTTTCTATTTTAATATAATGCTCTCGTTAAAATAATAGAATTTTCTGCTTCCGACTCCCGACTCGGGTCCTTAGTGCTTAAATAATAAATTCCGTAATATTAATATTATAAAATAATATATTCCAAAAATTTATCTTACACATTATTATGTCCCAACAACTATATAAAATAATAACTCGATTAGAAAATAAAAAATAATTTTCATACATATCAAATTTATATGTAAATTGCATGCTAAATGCTATTTCTCGGACTGATTTTGCATTTTTACGTTGAAATAGAAGATGTTTTATTCTTTGGTAAAAGTAAAATCACTCATAAAATAAAATTGTTTCTGCTTCTTGGGTATATATTTCAGTCAAAAGTGAAGGGGACAACAAGATGTTTCACTCAAAATACATGCGAGAGAGAAGTTTCTTTTCGCATAAAAGAAGTTTCACTCGAGTTCTTCACCCAACTCTCTCTGGACTCTAGATTATCTAATTGATTGAACTATGCACAACGTGTGATATTTCTATTGTATAAACAAATATAATGCAGAACTTTTATTAACGGGAAAACCACAAATGCAAAAAAACCCTGGGACCTAGCACAAACTACATTACCCCACCCTAAAATTCTAAAATTTTATTATTTAATAAAGGCGAATTTTGAGTACCGAACTCACATTTCTAAAACGAATTATACATATGTATCAGTTCCGAACAAAGAACCATCAACCGACTTTCTAACTGAATTTAACCTATCCGGATCCGTATAATTCCCGTATGTACGCCACCCGAACTACTCCTCGTACCATGAATTGCTAACTAGGCTCTGGGTAGAGCCGTAGAGGTGAAAGACACTTGCAGTCTGCGTAAAAGGAGTCTTAAACTTTGACTTAAAGTTGAAACACTGATCAATTATGTGAAGAATCTCCCATAAAAACACTTGTATACAAGAAGAATCTGACGAGTATCTTATGACTGGTTGCTTTAATCCATACTCCCTCCGTCCAAAATTAGATGACCTAGTTAGTTTAAGAAATGCAACAATAATATAAATTAAAGAATTGTTGATGGTGGATTTAGTTCAGGGATAAAATTGTAAAACCAAATTTATATGCTGACATCCTGCAAAGGATAAAGCCACTGATAAGTGATGAATACTTCTTCACTTTACTAATTCACCTAGAATGGAGCATGTGGCAACAATCCCAGTATTCTGTGAATTAAATATACAAATTCATCCAGTATGGAGCATGTAGCAACAATCCCATATACCCCGTGAATTTATAGCATAATTTATTAATGCATGATTAGCCTTGTATTTCCTGTGTTGTTCCCGCTGAACTCTCATTATTGGTGCAACATGACGACTGAGTGTTGCTCTCAGCAGAGTAACACGAATCTCCAAGTGTCAATAATGAAGCATGCACGAAATACGCGTACATGCTACAACTCTCAGTGTGTTATACTAGCCCGATTGAGCATACATCTCTCGGTGTGCTATACTAGCCCGATCGAGCATCTGGACTATCCATGCCAGTCTCAGACATAATCACGACCACGCAAGTTGGCCGCATGATTTATCCAGTCTAGACGATCCTCAGCAGGAGCAGGATACCACCTTAATGACCACCAGCGGGCCCGTTTATGCTCTGGTCGGTCGAACGCATGTCATGCCTCCAAAACAGTCACCAAACGCCAGCCTGGAAAAGGATGGTCGAGCTGGTGAAACCGTTTTGGAGAAGGTTCGCACGAACAAAGGCCGCCAATATCGATCTCAAAATAGTCACGACCGTCCAACTTCACCGGCATGTTTGGACGGCGTGGATCAACCCATGACCGGTTGGACAAGCGTTGTCCTGCACACCAGGGGGCCCACTCTTTCCTTACCTGACCGACTTTCTCACGACCTAGCCAGGGAGGAGCGAACGCTTTCTCAAAGTTCGGTCGGCGTGATGCTTTAAAGGTCACAGGAAATTCCACTAAGGGTCTTAAATCGATCACGGCCATCTAACTTCACCGGCATGTTTGGATGGCTTAGATCAGACCCATAGCCATCAGACAGGTATTGGCATGTTCACCACCGGCCCAATGTGGGCCCCACATGGTCGGCCACCCTATACAAGGAGCATAGCTTGCAAATTCTTCCAGCCACAATAGCGTGCACAAGAAACCCTAATTAGGGTTTGTGGCATATCACATGTGTCGCAAATCAGTCACGACCATCCATCTTCGCAGGCATAGATGGAGGGTGTAGATGTAGATTCAAAGGGTCCCAAGCATGTCAATACAATCACCGTGGGCCCGTCTACTGCGTGACCAATCGGCCAAGGCCGACCATGGCTAGACGCCTCGATTCGTGCGCCCAAAGTAGGCATGGTCACGCGGTTTCCGATTGCAAACCGATCTCGACCACTCAACTTTATCGGACAAATTGAGTGGCTTAGATCACATCTCTATAGGACAGTGAGGTACGAACGTGTACACCGGAAAGCCGTCTACACGCATGCCCGGTCAGTCTTGCCAAAAACATCTCCCATGCATGGATTCGACCAAGCTGAAAGTAGGTGCTTGCACCTCCTAAACCCTAATCCGACGGTCGCAGATGTGGGTCGCAAGTCATCTCGTACGTCCAACTTCGCCAGCTTGGACGGACAGCCTAAGACAAGAGTTAGGCGACCAATGAAGCATCACCATGATCACCGTCCGCCACTCTTCCATATAGAGTGACCGGTCAAAATAGCTTGCCCATGCAACCTCCAAACGATCACTCGAAGATGGCTGGACGTGATGCTATTTCAAGACGCTTAATCCGCGACTTACTCTGTTAAGCTTAAAACAGCGATGCTTTGTACATGCTGAATATATTCGATACATTACATGCATAGAATACACACGATATTTCATAAATATCGACTTCCTGAATAACTTAGTTATTTAATCTAGCATCACATGCTACTTTCTGTGGGTCCCACGATCCGCACATTCGATACATCAAGCATGTCACAAAATGGGGGATACATACTGGGGTATTTTTCTGGCGGTTTACAGCGTGCAGCGTGCAACGCGCCATCACAAGAACGTGTCAGGAAGACATGGACGGTTAGTGATGATGGGAGAAGTGGGAAAGACTGGTCGTGTGGCATTAACGCACGACTCCACTACTCCATCACTCCACTTCCTCCACTTCCCACGAGAGACGAGGGTTAGGCTCAATGACTTGTATAAATAGGTTCTCCTCCCTATTTCCACAAGACAAGAGACGAAACAGAAATCAAGTGTGGATACAACGTATTCCAACACCAGAAATGATAGCTTACATTCTGCAAGCCATTTCAGCTTTCTGATACAAGTCATACATAGCCAACACCTTCACAATCTCAACACCTTATTCGCTTCCCTCCCTAAGATCAACCCCATCTCCTTCACTTTGTGACCGAAACAAGTCTGGAACTGCCATTTCTTGGTTTAGGCCAGAATTGTACATATTGATTTCTCGAATCAAAAGCACTCCCGTGCAGTGCATTTGTTAAGGGTTTAGATTCATTTCTCATCCACACACCCCAAATTACCAAAACCGGCAGAAATAGTTTTCACCCATAAACAATTGGCGACCACAGTGGGAGATTAATCTCTCAGTTGTGAAGTCAATTGCTTCAAAATCTGATTCAATTTTGTCAATTTCAAAAAGGATAGATCTAAGGTCCAATTCAATCATCAATCCATTTCAAGATGGTAGAACTTAGGTCTGGATCAGCAATCAATTCTGAGGGACCTAGTATGGATAACACTCTCGGTATTGTTGTACCTGTCAGTGGAGCTACTGTGATCAATACATCCCGTGGAGTCGTCTCTTCTACCACCAACGTCAGCAGAGCAGGAGATATTCCAGTAAGTGTAACGCCTCCTATCACCAGAGCCAAAGCAGCCGCGAATCACGGCATATCCTCAAGTACGATGCCTCTGGTGGTCACCAAAGCAACAACTTCCACTCCTTCATCAGGACGAGGAGCAAGAGGAGGACCATCTCCCATTACCATCACAGATTTGATGTAGAGGTAGGAAGTTCTTGATAAGACTCAAACGGATATGGCAGCAACTCAGAAAGAGGTACTCACTTTCCTCAAAAATTTAACTGAACGATTACCACAAGATCCACGGCAACCCATGGAGCCAACAAGGGATGCCTTCGATACACCCAGAATAGGCGTTTCCACTCGGGCCCACATGAATGAAGAAACTCGTGTTGCTCCTGAACGCCCAATGGAAAGGGACCAGCCATCCAACTTCATCACGTGTGAAGACCTGGAACGACTCCTCCAAAAACGAGGCAAAGGAAATCTGATGGACGTGCACCAGCATCAGCCGCCGTACCCTCAAGATGTGCAACGGATTCCTCTTCCAAGAGGATACATCTCTCCTCAGTTCTCCCTCTACGATGGTACTGGTAACGCTCGTGAACACATCTCTCGATTTTTGGAATCCTTGGGGGAGCATGAATACAATCATGTTCTCCGCCTGAAAGAGTTCTCGAAGTCACTTAGGGAAGGGCGTACACCTGGTACAAAAACATCGCACCTAACATCATATCCAATTGGGACGAGATGGTCAGTGCTTTCTATAGAAAGTATTTTTTCGTATCCGAGCAGATCACCTTTTCAGATCTAGGGAGAGTCTCTCAGTGGAACAACGAGCATCCGAACGACTTCGTTAAGAGGTTCAAAACTCAAGCACTAGATTGTCATGATCCGAACGTCACTGAACGTCAGTTGGTGGAGCTGTGAATTAACGGGATGGTACCCATATACCGCGCTTTATTAGAGAATCTGGCTTCCATACGTTTTCCGAACTCCATGAAGTTGCCAAGCGTTCAGCCACAACCGCCCCAGCGTTGCTGGAAAGAACCAGGGTTGTTCGAAACGAAGATTCACGTGAGAGTCGAGGAAGCATGCGTCTCATCAACAAGCAATACAACACTGGTCCTTCTGTAAGCGTGGTGGGCGAAGGAGGAAAAAGGAAAACTTCAGCAACGGAACAACAACCCAAGCGTGCGGCTCCGACACACACGACTTTATCTCGAAAGGGAACGAGCAAGACTCTTGCACAAGACGCTGAAGATACATGCTTCCCATTCCCCATGAATGAAGTAATGGAACTCCTGGAAGCATGGATTCAAGACGATGCTATCAAGCTGCCTCCTATCAGACGCCCGCCGACTGAGAAAGACATGGCATACCCCAAGTACTGCCGCTACCATAGGTTTGTCCATCATCTGACCAAGGACTGCAACAGGATGAAACAAATCTTCAGAGAAAAGATAGAGGCAGGAGAGCTCCAGTTGGGGAATGAAGGTGTTCATAGAGATCCTCTTCCTATCAGGAACTGCATGATTTCCGGAGACTCTGTTCGCAAGACTGTACAATCTATGATGGATCATTTGTGTGAAATTTATATTTCTCCAAGGCACAGCGTCAAGAAATATTTTCAGCCCTCAACCGCATTGTATCAGGCAGGCGTTTGTATCCAGAAAAGGAAGCAGTCTCGAAACCTCAATCTTTCCTGGAAGATGCGAACAAGGGAAACTGGGGACTCTTAACCGTCACTCGTTTGAAGGATGTCGAGTTCGACAACACATTGATTGATACAGCCTCCGAATTCAACATCATCACTGTCAAAACCTTGAAGGCGACAAGGGTTTCGAAACAGGAAGCTACTCGCAGCCCAACCGTGATTAAGAATCCAGAAGGAGAGCTTGGAGATGCCTATGGATACATCGATCTTGAAGTTAAATTGGGTGATTTCCTGACGCAAGCAAAGTTCTACATAGTCAAAGAACATCCCAATTATGACATGGTCCTAGGATGCTCTTGGATACACGACAACAAGGCAACACTGGGAGTTTGTCCTCCACCGGTTACGATACCCAAAAGGATCTACAACAAACCGTCTGGACCTGAAGACTGTCTGTTACCGCATCTTCAGCCTGCCAATGTGACACAACTTCCTGGAGAGAGCCCATCAGCGTACATTAAAAGGTTCCGAGCTCAAGTAAGTCTCATCACGCAACTCTTTTTGCAACCAATCACTCCTCACCATGATAAGTCCTGGGGACTCGCTCCAACCAACAACCCAACCCCGCTAGGAGATGTGAATGGGAGGCCGGTCCCTTCAAGCGTTTTATCAGGATCTTAGAAGCTGTCTCGATCAAAGACGACAAGGCCAAGGACCAGGTATCTGTGCAACACCCAAACCCATTTGAAATTGGAGATTTGGTGACGAAGACGACTGCATTCAACGTCGGTAGCATGATGGTAAAAGTGACCACTCCACCTGACTCACCCACCGAAAGGGAGGGTAAACCATACCTAGTAGCAGATGTTATCCTAGGTGGCTAATGCAAGCTCATCAACACTGAAAAACTGGAAGCCGTAACAGTTCACTCGCGATGGCTCAAACCCTACCGTACTTAAGACGTTGTGCTACCACGTTCCAGCGTCCTCCATACTTGAAACGACTGTGCTATTTGTTCCAGCGTTCCCCTTAGCGTTTCTTCCACAATTTCCTTTTCATGCCGCATTTGTAATTCCTCCAGAAAATGATTGCAATACTAGCATTCATAATTAGGGTTTCAATTTTCAATTTTCAAATTAATCGAAATATTTTCCATCTAGGAGTTTCTTTACCCCTAAAGAAAGAAACAAAGTCCTGAGTCAACCTAAATCATTATTACCCACTAGAGCAGGCCTGGAAGGAAACCCTAAACAAACATTTTTGTATTTCCTGGAAGATATTGGGAAAGAGAATATGTGCGGAAGAAGGAAGATGTTTCAGTCCATTTACCCCAGCAAGACCAGGGAGATATCGAGTCAGGAGCATAGACAGGTCTGTAGTGTTTCATTATGGCATTATTTTTTTCATTGCAAGAACATCATATGATCACATCCGATATATGGAAGATTTACATAAAAAAATAGTGTGAAACTCTTATTCAATCAAGCAAGCAAAAAGGACCTTAAACTCAGCCGCCACTGAGTGCAAGGAAAATGTTCACAAATTACGAGAAAAAAGCTCAGAAAAGAAGGAAAGAGAAAGAACAGGAAGATTTAGTCGTCAAGAAGATTGGTTGTGTCTCCACCACCACTGGAGCCTGCCTCAACACCATCACCATCGTGAGCCGCTACTGCTTCTTCCTCTGGATCTGCCTCAGCTTCCACTTCGGATATTTCTACAGCAACGCTATCCGCCTCAACATCATCAGCAGAAACAGCTTCCACATCTTCCTCAAAAGCCACGACAGCATTGGGAGTTGTGTTGATCACTTTCAGACGCTCAGGTTCGTTTGTGTCAGAATCGAGGATTATCACGCCATCGTGGATTGGATAATCACACTTATCTTCACCAAGAGGCATTTTGTGTTCAACCCTCCGCCTCTTTAACCGTGCTGCAAACCTCTCAGCTCTTGCGCTCGCTGGTACTCGCAACGCTTCATCGCGCCTCCATTGCTCCTCCATGTTGATCGCAGCTGAAAGGGCACAGATACGTCCCCTGGAAATACGCAGGTGCAAAATGGACATCCTCTGTATAGCACGACCGACTTCGCGGAGTGGGAGATTGATCTTAGCCATTACCTCCTCATGTGCACTAGCCTCCTCAGGCTTGTTGACTTCAAAACGTTTTTCTGTAGAAGTTACAGAGTGATCATCACCAACCGCTTCCATGATAAACTGCGAAGGAGAAGAAGTTATGGTTACAAAAAAAAATCATAATCATCATCAGTCAATCAGAAGATCGGATAAGCGCGGAGCGGTGCCTGGAATATAAAAGAAAAGGAGTATTCTATAGGAGGCGTCCTTAGAATTTTCTTTATATTTCACGAGCTAACAGAATCCCAGGGATAAAAGGAGTCTTCACTTGCCACCTATAAAGCTGTTAATTCGGGATAGTAATCAACAATGCTTATCGAATATATTTGAGAGAAGCCGTCGTATAATGGAAGGGAGCGCACCCAGTCCAAGAAACGGTCCAAGCTCTGTCCAGACATATATGGAGGAAACCCAAGGGAACCAGAGCGGCTCGCCTGACCAAGTCCTTCTTCCTCCGCAACCCTAATCAGGTTTGACCAGCTCCAGGACAACACCTGGCGATGTCTATGCGGTAAATATGTATTTACTTTAGCTTGGTCATTTCAGTATAAAAATTTGTCACCATCTCATGCCTACCCCACAATAGTGTAACCATTATGCGCTAGGCAGAGGACTTAATGTTGATGGTGGATTTTAGTTCAGGGATAAAATTTTAAAACCAAATTTATACGCTGACATCCTGCAAAGGATAAAGCCACTGATAAGTGATGAATACTTCTTCACTTTACTAATTCACCTAGAATGGAGCATGTGGCAACAATCCCAGTATTCCGTGAATTAAATATACAAATTCATCCAGGACGGAGCATGTAGCAACAATCCCATATACCCTGTGAATTTATAGCGTTATTAATTAATGCATGATTAGCCTTGTATTTCCTGTGTTGTTCCCGCTGAACTCTCATTATTGGTGCGGCATGACGACTGAGTGTTGCTCTCAGCAGAGTAACACGAATCTCCAAGTGTAAATAATGAGGCATGCACGAAATACCCGTACAGGCTACAACTCTCGGTGTGTATACTATCCCGATTGAGCATACATCTCTCGGTGTGTTATACAGAAAGATCATCCAACTGTTTATCAAGGGATTTTTTCCAGTTGAATGCATATTCGGCAGAAGGAGACGAGGAGGAGTTTTTCTCAAAGGTTTCAGATCTCTGAAGCTTATCTGAATAACTCTGAACTGATGTTGCATTATCAGAGATAATACTCTTGTCCATAGAGTCAGATCGCTACAAACACAGACTTATGATGTCTTAAACGTGTTTGCCTGCTCTGATACCAATTGAAAAAGCGGGAGTCTAACAACACCACCCAATATTTCGATTAGCAACCTGTATGGACTAACTCCGAAACACTTTGCTAGAGAATCAACTAGACAGTCAGACTCAATCTAGATAGAAAGTACTCAATGAGTTATTATCTCAATCTCTCGATTTGATCTTCACTCAAGCAAATACAAATCTGCGAGTCTTTATCAAAGAGAGATAACTTGGATGGTACCAAAGACCAATGTCCAAGTATCAATCAACTACAATCTACAACGAAAGGTTGGATTAGAGAAGTTGATGATCACGAACGCACAACCTGTATTATTTCAATTATATAAAATATAATGCGGAAAAGAAATAACACAGACACCAGAAGTTTTGTTAACGAGGAAACCCCAAATGCATAAAAACCCCGGGACCTAGTCCAGATTGAATACACACTGTATTAAGCCGTTACAGACACTAGCCTACTGCAAACTAACTTCGGACTGGACTATAGTTGAACCCCTATCAATCTCTCACTGATACAAGGTACATTTGTACTCCTACGCCTTTGATCCCAACAGGATACTGCGCACTTGATTCCCTTAGCTGATCTCACCCACAACCAAGAGTTGTTGTAACCCAAAATCACAGACTTGATAATAAACAGATCTGTCTCACACAGAAAAGTCTATAAAAGGATAACTCTGTCTCCCACAGATAAACCCTAGGTTTTGTTCCGTCTTTAGATATAAAATCAAGGTAACATGAACCAATTGATAATACGGTCTTATATTCCCGAAGAACAGTTTAGATTAATCAATCACCTCTCTACAATCCTTCCTGACTACACAAGCGGATTGTCGAGGAATCACAAAAAGTGAGACAAAGATGTTTGTGACTTCTTTATCTTGCCTATCGGAGAACTCTCACGATCTCAAGCCAATCAATCGATTGTAATCGTACGATAGAAGATGCAAGATCATATCACACAACTACGATAAAGTAGTATCGGTCTGGCCTCACAATCCCAATGAAGTCTTTAAGTCGTTAACCTGATTTTAGAGAAGAAAATCAAAGGTTAATGGACATCGACTCTAGCGGGCACACTAGTAGCACACAGATGTGTGGGGATTAGTTTTGCACAATGTTAGATGTATCCATAATATAGCCTTCAAATCAGGGTTTTTCCTTAGTTACAAACCAATCCATATTCACCGTTAGATGAAAACCTGATTTAGATTCAAGATAATATTTCTCAACCGTTAGATCGAAAACTTAGTTTGTCACACACACTTGGGTAGACGTTTACTGGGTTCGTGAAAACCATGCCCAAACGTGTACGTGTATGTTGGTTCAACATAGTAACCCAAAAGGTTAACCATATGAGCATTTCATATTATCCTTGTTCTTCTTCACCATTTTTTATGGGTGAAAATTGTTTCTGCGGTTTTTGGTAAATTTGGGGGTGTGGATGAAAAACGAATCTTAACCCTAAACAAATGCACTGCACGGGAGTGCTTTCTGATTCGAGAGATAAATCTATACAATTCTGGCCTAAACCAAGAAATGGTCGTTCCAGACTTGCTTCGGTCACAAAGTGAAAGATATGGGGTTGATCTTAGGGAGGTAAGCGAAGAAGGTGTTGAGATTGTGGAGGTGTTGGCTATTTATGACTTGTATCAGAATATCGATCTGGCTTGCAATAATGTAAGTAATCATCTCTGGGTGTTTGAATACGTGGTATCAACACTTGATTTATGTCTTGTCTCTTGTGGAAATAGGGAGGAGAACCTATTTATACAAGTCATAAAGCACAACCCTCGTCTCTCGTGGGAAGTGTAGGAAGTGGAGTGATGGAGTAGTGGAGTCATATTAGTGTCACACGATCAGTCTTTGCCCACTTCTCCCATCATCACTAACCGTCCATGTCTTCCTGACACGTTCTTGTGATGGCGCGTTGCACGCTGCACGCTGTAAACCGATAGACTAATACCCCAGTATGTATCCCTCAGTTTGTGACATGCTTGATGTCTCGATTGTGTGGATCGTGGGACCCACAGAAAGTAGCATACGTCGCTAGGTTAAATAACTAAGTTATTTGGGAAATCGATATTTACGAAATATCGTGTGTATTCTATGCATGTAATGCATCGAATATATTCAATATGCATGAAGCATCGCTGTTTTAAAGATTATCGGAGTAAGCCGCGGATTAAGCGACTTAAAACAGCTGCATGCATAGCTACCTTGAAGTGGTCGTTTGGAGGCTGCGTAGGCAAGCCCTCCCTTGACCGATCACATGATGTGGTAGAGTGATGTATGGTGATCACCACGACACTTTATTGGCCATTTAACTCCTATACTGGGTTACCTAACCAAGCTAGTAGAGTTAGACGGACGAGATGATATATGACGCTCATCTGCGACCGTTGATGAAATTTTAGGGTTTTGAAGAGGTGCGCAAGCATCACTCTTCAGCTTGGTCGAATCCAAGCATGTGAGACGTTTTTGACAAGACCGACCGGACATGCGTGTATACGGCTTGCCGATGCACACGTCCGTACCTCACTTCCCATGAAGATATGATCTAAGCCACTCAATTTGTCCAATAAAGTTGAGTGGTCGAGATCGGTTTGCAAAAGAAATCCCATAACGCAAAGGAATGGGAATCGGCGCGTCATGCCCACTTGGACGATCGGTCATGCATGTAGACGGACCCACGGTGATCATGTTGACATGCTCGGGCCCTTTTAAATCTACATCTACACCCTCCGTCCAAGCTTGCGAAGATGGACGCTCGTGATCAATTTGGGACGCATGTAACATGCCGCAAACCCTAATTAGGGTTTTACACAGTTCACACCCGTGCAACTTAAACCAATCGGTTTTGCATGCAATGCTCCTCCTTTGGGGAGGCTGATCGTGTGGGGCCCACGTTGGGCCAGTGGTGAACATGGTGATACCTGTTCGACGACTATAGGCCTGATCTAAGCCATCCAAACATGCCGGTGAAGTTGGATGGTCGTGATCGATTTAAGACCTTAGTGGAATTTCTCGCGACCTTTGAGCATCACGCCGGCCATACTTTGGGAAAATGCACGTTGCTCTATGGCTAGGTCAGGAGATGGTCGACCAGGCAGGTAGAGAGGGGGCCCGCCGATGTGCAGGACAAGCTTGTCTGACCGGTCATGGGATAATCCATGCCGTCCAATCATGCCGGCGAAGTTGGACGGTCGTGGCTGGTTTTGAGACTGTCGTTGGCGGTCTTGCTCGTATGATATTCTTCCAAGCTGCTCCATACCAATTTGACCACCCTTTTCCAGGATGGTATTTGGTGGCTTTTGGGAGTATGGCATGTGTTCGACCGACCAGGGCATAAACGGGCCCATTGGTGGTCATTGTGGTGATAGCCTGCTCCTGCTGAGGATCGTCTAGGCTGGTTAAATCATGCGGCCAATTTGCGTGGTCGTGATTGTTTCTGAAACTGATATGAACAGTCCAGATTCGAATATGCTCAATCGGGCTAGTATAACACACCAAGAGATGTATTTTCAATCGGGCTAGTATAACACACCGAGAGATGTATGCTCAATCGGGCTAGTATAACACACCGAGAGATGTAGCCGGATATTTCGTGCATGCCTCATTTACTCTTGGAGATTCGTGTTACTCTGCTGAGAGCAACACTCAGTCGTCATGCCGCACCAATAATGAGAGTTCAGCGGGAACAACACAGGAAATACAAGGCTAATCATGCATTAATTAATAACGCTATAAATTCACAGGGTATATGGGATTGTTGCTACATGCTCCAACCTGGATGAATTTTGTGTATTTAATTCACAGAATACTGGGATTGTTGTCACATGCTCCATTCTAGGTGAACTAGTAAAGGAAGAAGTATTCATCACTTATCAGTGGATTTATCCTTTGCAGGATGTCAGCGCATAAATTTGGTTTTACAATTTTAGCCATAAACTAAAATCCACCATCAACATTAAGTCCCATGCCTAGCACATAATGGTTGCATCATTGTGGGGTAGGCATGAGATGGTGAAGTATACAACGTAAAAAGAAAAGACAAAGGAAGTTTACCTGGAGGGACTCTGGTCGGCCGTGTTTGGCAATCGTCCGTGTGAGTACGCCAAGTGTGACCACGACCTTGGTGGGACCGGTTTCCTCCTTCGGGTATTTGAGCCAAGAAGGGAATAGAACTTGTATGCTCCTCTTCCAATAGAAAACCGTGCATGTAACCCTGGACGAATGTGGACCTCACCATGTATATGCTTCGACCAAACGTCACCCTGTTGCACATGTTTGATAGGCATGTGGGCCCGCCTACTTCGCTCAACCGTGGGACTCATCATGCGCCTGCTTGATCGAACGTGGGCTTGTTGTGCCTGCTTCGGTTAAACATGGGTCCATTGCGTGCCTGCTTCGGTCGAACGTGGGACCCGACCTGAGCATGCTTGCTTCGAACATGGGCATATGTGCATGCTTCGATCAAACACAGGTCCACCGTGTACATGTTTCAAACGTTGGCCCTGTCCTATGCCTGCTTTGCCCGTACGGTTGATTTGCTTGCTCGAGTGTCATCCTTGCTACTTCGACCAAACACCGGCCCTGCTATCTTGACCAAACACCGGCCTTGCTGCCTTGACCAAACACCGGCCTTGCTGCCTGCTTCGCTCGAACGTGAGACCCACCGCGTGCTTGCTTTGCTCAAGAATGAACCTTGTGTGCTCAAATGTGAATGTGGGTCCTGTAAAGAGCGTTGAAGAAGCTTCTGGAGCGAGCAGGTCCTGGAGAGCGTTGAAGCAGTTTCTGGAGCGAGCAGGTCCCGGAGAGCGTTGAAGCAGCTTCTGGAGCGAGCAGGTCCCGGAGAGCGTTGAAGCAGCTTCTAGAGCGAGCAGGTCCTGGAGAGCGTTGAAGCAGCTTCTGGTGGAGGGAGCGTTGAAGCGTCTTCTGATGGAGAGTGTGTTGAAGAAGTTCTTGACTGACTGCGAAGGAATTTCATGCTGAGCCTCAGTCCCCAAGCGTGGTCTACGTGGCTCCATCTTGTATGCCTGATGGGTCTTTTGTACGTAGTGGTCGTTGATATGGTGAAGCTCTTGACATTGAGGATCTGTATGTACCTCTTAATTCCCAGGTGCAATCTCCTTTGGTAACGCAACTACTTCTTCCACGGGAGACAAATTCTGAAAGCGTCTCTCATTGATGTAGTTACCGTCGATCCAGATATGGAATATCTTGGATGTTGTTTCATCATTGTGGCAGTCTTGCATGTGGTACTAGAGTTGAAGTTGGCAATTTTGGACGCGCAGGATGTTGCATCTCGGTGGCTTTCCTCTTACCGCTTTAGCGAAACTGGTTCTTTCTAGCAGGGTAGATGCTGTTGTAGATGAGCGTTCAACAGCTTCACGAAGTCCAGAGGATGGCCAAAAGTGCAGATTCTCCAACATAGCACGATAGACATGCACCATCGTCTGATAGAGTGATTCTCCCGGATCTTTCTCGACATGACGCGCGAACATCGTTATCTTCTTGAGGCGGATCCCTTGAGGTATCGGCTCCAGTGGAAGATTGACGTCATAGAGCGTCGATATGTTGCACCGGCATTCTTTAAACCAAATGGCATTACAGTATAATAAAAATTTCCGAGAGGAGTTCGAAAAGCTGTCTTACTTGCGTCATGATCGTACATCCTTATCTGATTGTACCCGCTATATCCATCCATGAAGAAGAACATGTCGTGTCCGCTGATGCAGTCTACTAACATGCAGTGTAGGTAGAGGAAAATCGTCTTTGGGGTAGCATTTGTTCAAGTCTCCAAAATCCACGTAGCACCCGATCTGTCCGTTTTTCTTTTCACCGGGACCACATTAGCCAACTAGGTCGGATGATGGATGAGCTTAATTAAGCCAACAGCAAGCAACTTCTGAATCTCAGTCTTGATTTGCTCTTCTGACTCGTGTCTGAATTGCCTTGGAGATTGCTTGATCAGCTTGGCTCCAGGTATGACATGTAGATGGTGGGTGACCAATTTTTCATCTGGACCGGGCATTTCTTCATACGTCCAAGCGAATATGTCCTGGTATTCTTTGAGAAGTTGTACAAGCTTCGTGCGTTCATCCGTACACTAGGTTGAGATGGTGGAGATAGTCCTAGAAGATTCCTCATTCCCGATGTTAACGATTTCGAGCTCATCAGTTGTGGAGTTGGTGCCGTCTTGCAGCTGTGGTGGAGCATCCAACACCTCTTCCCGTGGATCGTCGTTGTTGTAGCATTCCGTTGGGCGGGGAGACTAGGTAACAGTCTCTCCTGCTCATTGCTAACAGAAGCGGCGTCAATATACGGTTTTCCTTTTCTGGTCACGGCTTACCACAAAAGTTCGTTCCCTCTTAGCCTGAGCGTGGGTTGCGGCTTCACCGGATGAAGAAGAACGCCTTGTCAGCAAAGATGCATCGTGGGGCTTAGCCCTCAATGATGCGATTCGGTCCTCCTCCTGAATTGACGCCCACGTGGGGAGTGGGATGCAATGAACTTTGTATGATCCTTCTTGTGGAGCTTCTCTTGGTTCAAACAATTCCACTCCACATATTGGTGCATATGGAGACAGCGATGCAGGGATACAAACGACTTCTTTATTCAGCATAGTCTTCAGGCACTGGTGATATGTCGAAGGGACAATCCTACTGTCATGAAGCCACGGTCTCCCCAGTATCATGTGGTAGTCTGGCTCTTTTTATATGACTTCGAATTTCACCTTTGACTGGACGGGCCCTACAGATAAATTCAGGTTGACATACCCGTACATGTTGGTTTGGTTTCCCTCGAAGTTTGTCATTGTAGCAGACTTTCGTACGATCTTGCCCGGGTGAACCTTGGTTGTCCTGAGAGTTTTGAGAGTAATCACATTCGAAGACGCTCCCGTGTCGATAAGGGCCCTCTTGAACTTTGAATCCTTGATGTGTGCGGTAACATGTAGGGCACGGTTGTGACCTTCCTCTAGTTGATTGCAGCAAACGTCTCCGCCCGCTGATTCTTCGAGAAGTGTAAAAGTTCGCATAAACTTTCCACTGAAGCCGCTTCCTGATCCACCGGCCTCTGGTTCATAGTGAAACTATTGACTTGAGGAGGATCATTGTGAGGATCAATCCCCAGTGTAGGAGTCTCCATGACAGGACCGCTCATATCTGATGTCATTTTGATGAGGAAATCGAGTATGTCGTTTATCGCTTCTTTGATCAGGTCCATGTAGGCCCGCGCCGCTGAAGTACCTTCTCCGAGTACGTTGAATGCGTTCCTTGTTGGCTCCAGGGGCTGCCGCGGCTCTTGTGGAAATCGATCAGTTAATTTCTTTAGAAAAGTGAGTACCTCTTTCTGAGTTGTAGCCATGTCCGTTTGGGCCCTAGAGAGAACTTCTTGTCTCTCCATCAAATCCACCATGGTAATAGGGGGTTGTCCTCCTACGGCTCCTCCAGCTCCTCGTCCCGATGGAGGAGTGGGAGGCGTTACACTTGAAGAGATGTCAGGGTTTGCGGATACTATGGCTCTGGTGATAGGAGGTGTCACGCCCAATGGAATATCTCCTCCTGCTCCGCTGGTGCTGGTAGTAGAGGAAGTAATTCCACGAGATACATTGATGGTATTGACTGGCTGCACGGTGACACCACTGATTGGGATATCAACACCGAGAGTGTTGTCAGCGCTAGTCCCGTCAGGATTTGTTGCTGATCCATACCTAAGATCCACCATTTTCGAAATCAGTAAAATTGAATTGGTATTGAAGAAATTGACTTCACAACCGAGATATTAATCTCCCATTGTGGTCGCCAAATTGTTTATGGGTGAAAACTGTTTCTGCGGTTTTTGGTAAATTTGGGTGTGTGGATGAGAAACGAAAATAAACCCTAAACAAATGCACTGCACGAGAGTGCTTTCTGATTCGAGAGATCAATCTATACAATTCTGGCCTAAACCAAGAAATGGCTGTTCCAGACTTGCTTCGGTCACAAAGTGAAGGAGATGGGGTTGATCTTAGGGAGGGAAGCGAAGAAGGTGTTGAGATTGTGGAGGTGTTGGTTGTTTATGACTTGTATCAGAATATCGAACTGGCTTGCAATAATGTTAGCAATCCGCTTTGGGTGTTTGACTACGTGGTATCAACACTTGATTTCTTTCTTGTCTCTTGTGGAAATAGAGAGGAGAACCTATTTATACAAGTCATAAAGCACAACCCTCGTCTCTCGTGGTAAGTGGAGGAAGTGGAGTGATGGAGTAGTGGAGTCATGTTAGTGTCACGCGATCAGTCTTTTCCCACTTCTCCCATCATCACTAACCGTCCATGTCTTCCTGACACGTTCTTGTGATGGGGCGTTGCACGCTGCACGATGTAAACCACCAGACCCATACCCCATTATGTATCCCCCAGTTTGTGACATGCTTGATGTCTCGATTGTGTGGATTGTGGGACCCACAGAAAGTTGCATACAGTGCTAGGTTAAATAACTAAGTTATTTGGGAAATCGATATTTACGAAATATCTTGTGTATTCTATGCATGTAATGCATCGAATATATTCAATATGCATGAAGCATCGAATATATTCAATATGCATGAAGCATCGCTGTTTTAAAGCTTATCGGAGTAAGCCGCGGATTAAGCGTCTTAAAACAGCTGCATGCAGAGCTACCTTCAAGTGATCATTTGGAGGATGCGTAGGCAAGCCCTCCCTTGACCGGTCACATGATGTGGTAGAGTGACGGATGGTGATCACCACGACACTTTATTGGCCATTTAACTCCTAGCCTTGGCTACCTAACCAAGCTGGTAGAGTTAGACGGACGAGATGATATATGACGCTCATCTGCGATCGTTGATGAAATTTTAGGGTTTTGAAGAGGTGCGCAAGCATCACTCTTCAGCTTGGTCGAATCCAAGCATGGGAGACTTTTTTGACAAGACCGACAGGGCATGCGTGTAGACGGCTTGCTGATGCACACGTCCGTACCTCACTTCCCATGAAGATGTAATCTAAGCCACTCAATTTGTCCGATAAAGTTGAGTGGTCGAGATCGGTTTGCAACAGAAATCCCAGGCCGCAAAGGAATGAGAATCCGCGCGTCATGCTCACTTTGGGTGCACGAATCGAGGCGTCCATCCATGGCCGGTCTTGGACGATCGGTCATGCATGTAGATGGGCCCACTGTGATCATGTTGACATGCTCGAGCCCTTTCAAATCTACATCTACACTCTCCGTCCAAGATTGCGAAGATGGACGCTCGTGATCAATTTGCGACACATGTAACATGCCGCAAAACCTAATTAGGGTTTTACACAGTTCACACCCGTGCAACTTCAACCAATCGGTTTTGCATGCAATGCTCCTCCTTTGGGAGGCCGATCGTGTGGGGCCCACGTTGGGTCGGTGGTGAACATGGTGATACCTGTTCGACGACTATACGCCTGATCTAAGCCATCCAAACATGCCGGTGAAGTTGGATGGTCGTGATCGAGTTAAAACCTTAGTGGAATTTCCCGCGACCTTTGAGCATCACGCCGTCCATACTTTGGGAAAACGCACGTTGCTCTATGGCTAGGTCAGGAGATGGTCGACCAGGCAGGTAGAGAGGGGGCCCTCCGATGTGCTGGACAATCTTGTCTGACCGGTCATGGGATAATCCACGCCGCCCAATCATGCCGGCGAAGTTGGACGGCGGTGGCTGGTTTTGAGACTGTCGTTGGCGGTCTTGTTCGTATGAGCGTCTTCCAAGCTGCTCCATACCAATTCGACCACCCTTTTCCAGGCTGGTATTTGGTGGCTTTTGGGAGTATCATGTGTTTGACCGACCAGAGCATAAACGGGCCCACTGGTGGTCATTATGGTGATAGACTACTCCTGCTGAGGATCGTCTAGGCTGGTTAAATCATGTGGCCAATTTGCGTGATCGTGATTGTTTCTGAGACTGATATGGACAGTCCAGATTCGAATATGCTCAATCGGACTAGTATAACACACCGAGAGATGTATGCTCAATCGGGCTAGTATAACACACCGAGAGATGTAGCCGGGTATTTCGTGCATTCCTCATTATTGACACTTGGAGATTCGTGTTACTCTGCTGAGAGCAACAGTCAGTCGTCATGCCATACCAATAATTAGAGTTTTGTGGGAACAACACAGGAAATACAAGGCTAATCGCGCATTAATTAATAACGCTATAAATTCACATGGTATATGGGATTGTTGCTACATGCTCCAACCTGGATGAATTTTGTGTATTTAATTCACAGAATACTGGGATTGTTGTCACATGCTCTACTCTAGGTGAACTAGTAAAGCGAAGAAGTATTCATCACTTATCAGTGGATTTATCCTTTGCAGGATGTCAGCGCATAAATATGGTTTTATAATTTTAGCCCTAAACTAAAATTCACCATCAACAACCATAACTAGTTCAATTGACTCAAATAAACTAGTTACAGAGATGTTCAATTGTCATGAGATCTTATGTAACTACACAAGACACAATTGAAGCAAAGATGATTCGATTCGATTGAATCGGCTCATGAACATTATAGCCACGGTTTGCATAAAACATTCCTTAGTGATTTAATGTTTCATGTTCAGAGCACATCTTTAGATCATAACCTCTTAAGTTCACAAACAAGTTCGCGGACTTAAGTTAATCGGTTGAGTTTTCCAAACTCAGCAGAAATTCTAGGAAAGAAAACTTCCGCCAGTTCGCGAACTTAGCACACAAACGAGTATTTGGAAAATCCCAGCAGAAATTCTCGGTCGAGAACTTCTGACAGTTCGCGAACTGAGTCTGCGAACTAGGTTCGTGGACTTGGAAAGCCAATTCCACAAATCTCCCGATTTCTCTTGATCAACAAAGTTCGAAAACTGCGGTTCAAGGAATACATGGTTATGTAATCTAAACTATCATTTCAATGATTGAGACATTCTCAGAGGACGCTATGTAGCCGTTATTCACAGAACGATTCACGTCAGAGCAATTCTCAAAGTGATTGAAACTTTTCATGACTTTCGTCACTAGGTGAAGATAAACTTGATCAAAGCGAAAGGCTTTACCAACACACGGTTTCGAGATAAAAGATAAGCAATGAATGCTCAGCTCGAAATGTCAAATGTGTATGATCTAGTCTATATAGCATACGAATTTTGTCTCATAAGAAGTAGGAGATAGAAGAGATAGACTTTTGAGTGATAGATAAGTCAAGTCTCCACATATTTTTTTGTTGATGAAGTTCCACAGTTCCTTGTATAGATCTTCGTCGTTGTATGATGAATCGCCATGAAGTCCTTGAGCTCAACTACACTTTTCTATCCTAGTCCGAGACTTAGCTATGTAGGCTAGAAATCAAGACTTATAGTTTTGATCACTAACATTGACAAACATGCTTGAGATAACAACACATGCGAGGTTGACCGAGCTATACTCTAACAAGTTTTATGTTCTCTTTTATTTTGATCAACCAGTATATATTATATAAGGATAGATGGTTGTGGTCGGTGTTGCTAGATCAAGTTTGCTCTAGCACTTTTTCCGTAATGAACCCACAAGTAATTAGCAAAACATTTGGAGTGGAGATTTATTTTCTTGTATGTATGTCGAGTGAAATATTGGGTTTGCACCTTTATTTCGCCACCAGATTTGGAACTGGGTTATTGTACACATAATCTGAAACAACCTCATTTATGGTGTAGTAAACCGGTTTGGCATTTTTACCTCTCTTTTAGTGAGAAAAAAAAAATAATCTTCATCGTCATAGGTGATTTTGCTTTACATTAATTTAGGGCACTCCCAAGAAATGTAGTTTCCCGTTATTTATCATAATAAGTGTAGGATCAGAATCTCGCAACAATTATTTTTCAGCGAAATTATCAATGGTACAACACAATAGCGTCGCAGAATAATTTCAGAAAAGACGTCAGCAAGGAACATGAGAAAGATGTGATAGTCTTGCGAAAATTAGAGAGCTTGCGAAGTTAACATTTGTAAGGTTGCGAGAATGTCGCAAATCATATCCGAAAATAAAGGACAGATTAGCTGTCATCCATTATGTATTTCCTTATAAATAGTCATTCGAGTTGTAAAGAAAGGGGGATCTTTTTGAGTAAGAAACAAGTAAATAGGAGAGAGAAAGTTCAGAGCAGGGATCATTCTTGACTTCTTTATCTTTCTTGTAAGAACATTCAGAAATTAATCAATAAAATTAAGAGTGTAAACCTAAAAATGAGCTAATCAACAATGAAATCATATGAGGGGTGTAGTGTAGGATTTCCTGCAACTACATAATGGCGCTAGAAACAGGGAATTGAAGATCGAAAGTTGAAGATTGTTGATTGAGAATATTCAAATCAAGAAAGTGATTAAATAAATCAGTGAATCAGTTAAAAAAGATGAAGAATTAATGAAAATGGCAAAAGATTGGAGTGTAATATGATAACAAAAAGCTTGATCAATGAATTCATGAAAACGTCAAAGGAAGAATACATAAACGAAATTTTGAAGGAAAGAAAGTTATGCGGTAGAAAATCACCCTTGAAAGAGTGGGAAAAGCAAAAAATTGCATTCATGGCGGAAGAAATACCAAAAGAAAATTTGAACCATACATCTCCGTTGGTCATCACAGTGCCTATTACACGAAAAGAGAAGGATACAACAATAAAATCCAGGAGAATGGATGTTGAACAGAACTTTAATCGATACAGGAAGTTCAGTTGATATAATATTTTATCATGCATTCCGGGGAATGGGATTTAAAGATGAAGAAATGTCCAGTTCAGCATATTTTGTTCACGGCTTTGGAAAATCCACAACAAAACCTAAAGGAGAAATAGTGGTGAATTCCACTTGGAGAAATCGAAACATATGTAACATTGTGCGTGGTGGATATGGAATCGCCATATAATATGTTATTAGGAAGATCATGGATACATGCGATAAAAGTGTGGTATCAACGTTGCATCAATGTATTAAATTCCCCACTCCAAATGGAATAGGTGAAATTAGAGGAGATGTTGACAATGCGAAATTATGTCATCAAATTGAAGTAAAACATTATGAAGAACAAGCAAAAAGAAACAATTTCGCAGAAAATTGGCAAAGGAAGCAAAGAAGGAAGAAGAATTTAGAGTATATATGATAAGGGCAAAAGAAGGAAAGGAATACCCAGCGAAATTTCGGAAGAAGGGGAAGACCCATAAAAGCAATAAAAGAACCAACACCAATGGGAGAACCTAAACCCAGTTACACTGCCGCAGAACCAACAAAAGAAATAAATGTTGGGACTGTAGAGGAGCCTCTAATGTTGAGAATTGGAACCAAAATGGATATAGAAGAAGAAGAAAGAACTGTCAACTTGTTGCGAGAATATAAAGATATTTTCGCAGGAAACATGAGATACCAG
This sequence comes from Papaver somniferum, assembly GCF_003573695.1. Lineage (NCBI taxonomy): Eukaryota > Viridiplantae > Streptophyta > Magnoliopsida > Ranunculales > Papaveraceae > Papaver > Papaver somniferum. The sequence goes on from NC_039358.1 coordinate 187,211,131, forward strand.
GAATAGATCCATCAATTGCTTGCCACAAATTGGAGATTAACAAAATGTGAGACCATTTAAACAGAGAATAAGAAAAATTGCAACAACTTACCATTCCCAAATAGAAGAAGAATTACAGAAAATGCTTGAGGCAGGAATTATAAGAGAAGCTAAATACCCAGAATGGATAGCGAATATGGTCATTGTCCCAAAGAAAAACAAGGGAATCAGGATTTGCATAGATTTCACTGATTTGAACAAAGCTTGCCCCAAAGATAGTTTTCCGTTACCCGATATTCCTCAAATGGTGGAATCTAGCGGGAAATGATAGGGTATCATCTTTAGATGGGTACAAAGGGTATAACCAAATTCCTCTCGCTGAAGAAGATCAAGAACATACTGCTTTCTTTGCCCCTAGAGGTTTATATTGTTACACGAAAATGCCATTTGGTTTGCGAAATGCGGGAGCGACATATCAAAGAATGGTAGAGAAGGTGTTCGCAAAATGGATACATAAAACATTAGAAGTATACGTGGACGACATGTTAGTAAAGAGTAAAGAAGCTAAAGACCATGTACAAGACTTGAGGGAGATTTTTGAACAAATGCGGCAGTATAACATTAAATTGAATCCTGAGAAGTGTACTATTGGAGTTGCATCGGGAAAATTTTAGGCTACATTGTATCAAAGGAAGGAATACAGGTTGATCCAGAAAAAGTGCAAGCAGTTCGTGACATGCCAACACCAGCAACAATAAAAGATGTACAGAAGTTGAATGGGCTTCTAGCTTCGCTGGGGAGATTCATTTCGCGATCATCAGACAAATGCAAATATTTTTTCGATATACTCAAGAAGGGTGCAAAATTTAAATGGAGTGATGAATGTGAAAAGGCTTTCAAGGAATCAAAGAACATCTTATGAATACAACTATTTTACAAAAGGCAGAACCAGGAGAAGAATTATTGATTTACCTTGCGACAACGTCGCATGCATTAAGTGGTGTTATTGCGAGTAGACGCAGGAGTGGAGAAACCCATTTATTACATTAGCAAAACTTTTAATACCTGAGAAGAATTACTCAAAGATTGAAAAGTTAATCTTAGCATTGTTATGCATCATTTAAGCTCCGCATATACTTTCAAGCACACAAGATAAAGGTATTAACAAAAGTACCAATTGAATCAGTGATGAAGAATTCTAAAAGATCAGGAAGGGTAAGAGATGGAATGCACAAGTAGGCCACTTTGATATTAAATATGAAATTTTGTCTTCACCAAAATCACAAGTTGTTGCGGATTTCTTGGCAGAATTTCCTTTAGAAGAAGATGAAGCAGTAGAAGAAATGATGGATGTAGAAGAAGAACATGGAGATCCAAAAGATTTATTAACAGAACCAAATAGATGGGAAATATTGGTAGATGGATCATCAAATGGAGAAGGAAATGGAGTTGGAATTGTTTTAATTTCGCCAGAAGGAATAAAGATGGCTTTTTCATTCAGATTGGAATTTGCATCCACTAATAATGAAACAGAATATGAAGCTGTGATACATGCTTAAAATTCGCAATAGAAATGAAACTAGAAAATGCCAGGATCACTAGTGATTCGCAGCTAGTTATTCGCCAAATAAAAGGAGAGTATACTACAAATGAACCATCCTTGAAGAAATACAAGAAGCTGGTTGAAGAATTATCAGCGAAAATCCCAAAGATAAAATGGAGGCACATTTCAAGAAAGGATAATAGACTCGCAGACGCTTTTGCTTTCATCTCAAGCATGATGACAGATCCAACTGCGAGATGCATAAAAACAAACACTTCTGTCACCATCAATAAATAAAGAAGAGGAAGATGTGGATGTGATATGAGATAATGAAAAAGAAGAACAAATAACAATGTCGCAGACTGGAGAATGGAACTTCACGCATATTTGGCGAAAGGAGAAACACCAAGAAATAGATTGGAAACACACAAGTTAAAAACCGAGCAACGAATTATGAATTAAGAGATGGGTTGCTATACCGAAAATCCTTTAGTGGACCATCACTCAGATGTTTGACACGAGAGGAAGGAGAAAAGGTGCTGAAAATGTTACATAGTGGAGATGCTGGCAATCATAGTGGAGGAAGATCTTTGGCACATAGAGCAAAAATGCAAGGTTATTATGGCCATACATGCATGAAGATGCAAAACAAATATCAAGACGTTGCGAAGATTGTCAGCGACATGGAAAGAAAATACATGCACCAGGAGCACCATTGTCATCTTCAACCAGTGTATGGCCCTTTGGAAAATGGGGCTTAGACATTGTGGGGCCATTTTTACCAGGAACTGGACAAAGAAGATACTTAATAGTCGCAACAGATTATTTCACAAAATGGACAGAAGTGAAGGCAGTACAACATATTCGCGACAAAGATATCTTTACATTCATATTCGAAAATATCATTTGCAGATTTGGAATTCCTGCACAGTTGGTATCTGATAATGGGAAACAGTTTGAGGGGCAGAATATAGAAATGTTACTTAATGCATTCAAGATAAAATGTGGAAAGTCCACTCCTTTGTATCCACAAGCTAATGGGCAAGTAGAAGCAACAAATAAAACAATTGCAGATATATTAAAGAAGAAATTGGAAGGACATCACAGATCATGGTGCGAACAAGTACATAATGCAGTATGGGCTTATAATACAACTAGAAGAGAAGCTACTGGAATGTCACCTTTTTTTTAACATACGGAGTTGAAGCGGTGTTACCAACAGAAGTTGTTATTCCGACAACAAAAGAGAAGCTTGGGAGAAAAATCTTAGTGCGGGTTTAATTTTAAACAAACTTGATGAATTAGAAGAAAAGAAAAAAACTTTACAACATATGGAGAATTATCAGCGAAGATTAGCTCGAGAATATAATAAACGTGTCAAAATACGTGAATTTCAACCAGGAGATTTAGTTCTGCGAGAAACACCAATATATCAGCGAGAAAATGGTGGAAAATTAGCGAAAAAATGGGATGGACCTTACATCATTAAGGAGATAGTTGGAACAGGAGCTTATAGATTAATGGATCCAGAAGGAGAGATGTTGGTCATAGATTAGACAGACCATGGAACAGGTTGTATTGAAAAGATATTATCAGTAAGAAGCTTTGAGAAGTTATGAATTCTGAAAAAATAATTGCAGAATTACTCATATCAAAAGAAGATCCTAATGTGCGAAATTGTCGCAGAGATAACCACAGAACAATGACATAAAAGAAATGGGCGAACCTTTATGGCGTACACCCTAGTCGCGAATAAAATTTCGCAAGAGGCAAATGTAACCTAAAGTACGTCATATTAGGGGGTACCTGTTACATGGATCAGGGAAAGGCTACACCGCCACCGGAACCTGAGTCATGGAGATTTGGGGTCAATAAAGCCCATCCGGGAGAGGCACCTTGGATTATCAACTTAAGCATATGACTTAGATTGGGCGACTAAGGTAAAAATGACTCTCTCAAGGAGTGCAGAATCTGATCAAGGCGCCGAGGTACACGGTTGAGTCAAGGGTGCCGGGGGCGTTTGAAGCGTCCTTGTCATTCTTGACAAGTCTTGGCTTATACTGCACTCGGCCTGAAGAAAACCCCACTTAGGGTGCAGTCTCGTAACCATAAGCCCTATAGGCAAAAGGGATAAGAGGCTGCGAAAACAACTGGTTGTTGTTAAGACTGGATTGGAGGAGTTAACCTTGTATGGTAGAAGTAAGCCTCCTTGAAGGGGCAATCAGGGGGGAGATAAGGGCGGCACCCTCCATTAGGGAGCTGATAAGTGTCTTAAGACGCAAATGTCATGAGGATTTTTATTCGCAAGGATGTTAAGGCTTGTCATATTTGTGCAACAATCCTGAAGAGGCAATAATACAAAAGAAAAAGATAAGACGAGATCAATGGGTTTTCGCATGAAAGTGCGAAGACGTCCTGCGATTTCGTCGCAAGACGACAATGTCATGGGGCTTTATTTTCGGAAGAATATTTAGGCCTGTCATATTGTCGCAACATTCCTGAAGAGGCCATAATACAAAAGAAAAGGTTAAGACAAGATCAATGGGTTTTTGTATGAAAGTGCAAGGACGTCCTGTGATTTTGTCGCAATGACAAGAGATGGCATAATAAGACCTTTAATTAGGAAGGCAAAATAAGACCATATGATAAAACAAATTAATGATAAGCATTCATAACAGATTATTTTTTACAAGAAATATAATAAGAGGCAAGTATGGGAATCGATATACAAGAAGCATTATCTTTCTTATAAACAAAATATTAAAAGGAAAAGTTGACTTCAAAGTTATTGAAAAATGTAACTCTCAAAAGTGATAAAAATAAGTCAGTTCAATAAAACAAAGCTAGATAAGAAGCTCAAGCTTCAATATTAATATCAGTAGCAGGAGATGACAGAAATTCTTCGCCAACATTCTCGCAAGCTTCTCCTTCATTTCGGCTTTGATCTTCGCTATGACTAGCATTTTGATTATCGCCAGCAATTACTTCTTCAGGAGAAATTTCTTTCTCATTCTGATTAACACCAGCAGATACTTCTTTAGAAGGAACCTCTTCTTCATCTTCCGGGAAATTATCCTCCACACCGCTTTCGTAATGATAATCACTATCAACAGGACGAGGAATTTCATCATCATCTACTTCTAGAGGATCAATTGATGTAGGAGGAAGAGAGTTGGACAGTAAGATGTCATTTACAAGGACTTCAGCCCGGAGATGAACTTGGCGAAGAAGTGCTCTTTGATGATTCCTATCTTGAATATCTTTAAAATAAGCAAGATAATCAAGTCTTCTTTCTGCTCGATCGCGAGAACCAGTAAGGGTAGAGACGAGCAAGGAATTCTCTTTGCGAATTTTAGCATATTTAGCCTCCAAGTCAGAAATAGAGGAATGAAGATTCTTATCAGACTCTGCGAAAAATAGAATACAAAATTTTGTTAAGATAAGGAATTCAGAGAGATATGAAAAAGAAAAGATAATTAAGGCAGTCAAACTATTATGACTACCTTCCTTTTGCGAAATAAGGTGTTGAATCAAGGATAGACAGCTATTCTCCCAATGGTCCATTGCGTCATCAAATTTATCTCCAACTAAACCTTAAAGTCGAGACTGAAGATTTTTCTCTTTAGAAACAAGGAAGGCATTTTTCTTCACAAGAGAAGAATAAGATTCTTCTAATTTGGAATATTGTTCTTTAAGCTGATTTTCCTTCACACTTAAAGCTATTCTACCTTGAATGAGTGTATCTCTTTCAACGATAGATGATTTTGTTACTTCTTTAAGTTTATTTCTCAAAGAGCGAAGAGATTTCTCTTGGTCAGCACATACTTTTTGGAGAATACTAAGTTGTTGCGAAGATATCGCCATCTTGTTTAAATAAGTTTGCTTCTCTTGAGATAAGGTTTTATTCTCATCTGATAAAGTTTCCATCCCTAAATTAGCTTTGGTTAAATAATAAGAAAGACGAGATACTACATTACTTAATAGATCTTGTCTTTGAACTAATTGGGTATTTTCATTGGTAAGATTATTTATTTGATCAAGTGAATATGAATAGAGGTTATTTAATTGGTTATATTGATCCATCAAGATTTCTTTATCAACACGGGCTTCTTCAACAACAGATTCAAATTGATATCTATCCATTATTCGTTTCTGATTTAATGCTTAACATGCGAAAGAGGGATTTAAAGGATAATTAAACATGGGAAGGATAAAACCATCGAAAAGGAAAATTAAAGACATAGATAAGGAAATCATACCTCTTAATTCATCATTCTTCTTGCGAAGATTGTCACGATCCAGCAAAACATTCTGAAGTTTCTGATTTTCAAGACGAAGAGCATTACATTCTTTTTCTAAAGCCGTCCGCGAAGCAGCTTTGTCAGAACCCAAATGCTTGCTCAGAATTTCGCAAACATTAGACTTGATGGGATCAGTAGAAGACTTCTTGCCATCATCCAGAATCTCAGATAAAACCTTGAAAGCAATATTTATCCCTTCCACGGTTTCTTTCAACAGAGGAAGAAACTTGGGTAGAGAACTAGTAGAGATAGGAGGTTGGGAAACATTCTCAATGGGAAGAGAAGAGGTTTCATTCGCAGAAGGATCCACAAGGGGAATTTCAATCATAGAAAGATCAACCAGAGAAATGAAATCAGAGGAAGCATTTTTGCGAGTTGGAGATAAAGGTTTATCTTGCGAAGATGTCGCAGGAGATTTAGAAGAAATGAAATCAGAGGCAGCATCTTCACGAATTGGAGATAAAGGTTTATCTTGCGAAGATGTCGCATGAGATTTGGAAGAAATGAGTAGGTGGAAGGGAACAGAAGTTGGAACAGTCTTGAGGTGGCCAGATTTCTTGTGAGGTTTATGAAGATCTTTATCACCCTGCGAATCACAATCTAGATAAGAAACAGAGGCAACAATATTGTTATTAGAAAAAGATAGTGTTTCTTACTACCTTCTCATTCGCAGACTTTCTTTTATGTGCGACAACCTTATGCTGTGATTTGGGATTGTTAGGGTTCTGAACTGTAAATTTTGTGTTGGAGCCGCTTTTGCTGAAATAACAAGAGTATGGGAATCACATAAACAACATCAAATAAGTCAATAAACAAGATTAATTTCAAATATATCAATTTCAGCAAAACTCATAAGGAAGAAAAGAGAAGACTAACCTTGATGAATCCATGGAAAATGATAGCAGGGAGATTGTCTCGAAGAAGATCACGAACTATGAAGATCTAGTTTGAAGATGAAGAAGAACTTAAAAAGATTGAAGAGGAAAGAAGAAAAGTTGCAATAATGGAATTTACAGAAGAACGATGAAGTTGCAGAGAGAATAAAAGGAAAGAAGAAGAGAGTGAAAAGAAATATATATAGAGGGAATTTTTCCTCGAGAAAATAAACACGTTTAATACGGAAAGATTTAAGCGGTTAAAAAGTAACGGTTACAAAAGACGTGTCGAGAAATAAATGGAATAAAGAATACGTGTGATAAATGCAGAATATGAGAATATAAGCAGTTGCGGCATTTCTCACATCATTCTCTACTTTGCAGAGAATATATGAGAAGAGGAAAGATGTAGGATCAGAATCTCGCAACAATTATGTCTCAGCGAAATTATCAATGGTACAACACAATAGCGTCGCAGAATAATTTCAGAAAATACGTCAGCAAGGAACATGAGAAAGATGTGATAGTCTTGCGAAAATTAGAGAGCTTGCGAAGTTAACATTTGTAAGGTTGCGAGAATGTCGCAAATCATATCCGAAAATAAAGGACAGATTAGATGTCATCCATTATGTATTTCCTTATAAATAGTCATTCGAGTTGTAAAGAAAGGGGGATCTTTTTGAGCAAGAAACAAGTAAATAGGAGAGAGAAAGTTCAGAGCAGAGATCATTCTTGACTTCTTTAGCTTTCTTGTAAGAACATTCAGAAATTAATCAATAAAATTAAGAGTGTAAACCTAAAAATGAGCTAATCAATAATGAAATCATATGAGGAGTGTAGTGTAGGATTTCCTGCAACTACAATAAGCATGCCCAATTTGCTCATAGAAATCTATAATACAAATTACAAAACAGAAGTGGTTTTTGAGGTTTTTGAGCTTTGGATGGTCGGATAACATTTTAAGATACAAACGTTGTATCCGACCAACCCAATCTCATCATAACCAAAGACATCCGACGGATGTGACATTTGTAACCTCCTTCCATTATGAATATGAATTTATTGCTCTTTAATTAGTTCTTCACCTCATAACTCAAGATAAAAAAAATAAAAAAATAAAAAAAATAAGGTGGTTGGGAAATCATATTTTGGCGAAAAGACATTATAATGAAGTCATATTGTTTTTTTTGGTGGTGGCAAGGTAAATTGAGAAGTGACATATAAATATCGGTGGTGATATTCACAGCTCTAAAACACCACTCTACTCACAGCTGAACAACATCTAATCCCTACATCTTTCAAACGGTGAACCCTTTTAGGCTTTTACCGCTTGAAAGGGTTTTTGAAAACAATGCCTCAACAACATCCAAGTAAAAACGGTGAACCCTCAACAACATCCAAGTAAGGTCGGGAAAAATAAGACAGTGCCTTTCGAATACAAAAATTCTTCACATACCGCCCTAAAAACGCTTCAAAAACCGTCCCCTCTCGCATTCTAAAAATGGTAGGCCCCAAAAGCGGGACCTCTGTTAAACTCAAGGATGCGGGGCCGGCCCTCATGTGAGAGGGTAGTTTTTACCTTGTCAAGAGTGGCGGTACATGTAGAACAGTAGAAGAGCTGGTTCGGATACATAGATTTTTTATATTGAAATTTCCGTAAATTCTAGGTTTCCTCAACGTAAATTCTCCCTTTTGATTACGTTAAGATCCATCATGTACAACGAGAACAACCAATGTGGTGTGAGAAACCCATCATGACACGATAAGGATTTGGACCCATAAATTGATGTCTGCTTCTTCCCCCGGTCTATACTGGGGGTCTCTTCTCTCTAGATGACACGACATGACCCTTCCAGGCATAGTACTTATTAGATTTCTAGGTCGTAGTCTGCCCCCTATGATCATCAGAAAAGACATTTGCTTTTCTCCCTCTCTTTTTTTCCGAAGCGACTAGAGGTAGACCAAATATTGTAGTCCAAATGTAGGGATTGATGTGGCAGATACGTGGCTATGAGAGAGAAAAATAATTTCTAATAATTTTGTTACCGATTAGAGAAGATTTTTTGCATCTTCTTTTTTATCTAGAAAGAGAAAAAATTATCTGGAAAGAGAGAAAATAATGCAAATAAAAAAATAAAAAAAATATGTAACCAACTCCAAGTATTCTCGCTGATTCTTTTTCTTTGCTTTTCGGTCAAAGTAACAACAACTTACCCTAACAGAACCAGAATGCTTCTGGTTGTGTATTTTCTTTGCACTTTGACCTCCAGCAAGTTATGCAGTGGAGAAAAAAAATTAGACAGCTAAAAAGTAGACGTAATAAAATACAACATTCAATTTTGAACATACATGTTTAAGATCATACATGTTTAATAAAACACAACATTCAATTTTGAACATACATGTTTAAGATCCAGGGGGACCTCATCCTTCTCTCCAACTAATAATAACTTCCCCAGATAAGTTGATGAAAACTTTAATTAGTCGAGTAAGTAGGTGACCAATTAATCGGTCCGAGGATAAAACGCCAAGTCGGTTCCAGCTTTAATATTTTTTTAATATAAAAACGCCACCCCTTTATTCCACGTCCTTCCCTACGTTTGGACTGGAAATTTTGGTCTACCTTAAGTGATTTCGCTTTTTTCGATTTCAGCTTCCTAGGAGCAGCTTCCGAGTGAGTGGTTCCCTGAGATGTCAATCTCAGTAAATGGTGGTAGTATTTGATTCTGGGACATGGCTAATAACTAATTACTAAGTCTAGAATTTGACGGACTTTTAGAGAGAGAATCAAAGGCCTTAACATCTTATCCTCTGCAATCTGCATTGATAAGAGATGATTATGTAAGCCTCCTCCATCGTTGTCTTAAAATGCCGCAAGGGATGATGGGAAGTTGGAACTTGTAGAGTTGAAGATCCACGTTCATCATTTTAGGGTTAAAAAAAGAAAGGGCAGAAATATAAATGCTATACACACTTACATTATAATTTTACATTTGTATTTGATGTTTAATGTGCAAAATAAGCCGGTCACTTTGTATTTTCATATGCAATATTAGCTAATCACTTCGTACTTTCGTAATAATTGACGTGCACGTTAAGTTTTCCTCTTTGTAGGTACAGGCTCTTATTAGCACGATTCATCCACATATGACAAAAGGATCTCCGGCAATCCTTAACTGTTAATCCTTAAAAAAAAAATCTTGCAATGAAGTCCATCAATTTAACCGTTATCTTAATTAAATTTTCGTATAAGTGATTTTTTCTTATAAAATTTCCATACAAGAGATATTGTCTAACCGCGATAAACAAATGTTCGACAAATGAATAACCTCGTCAAATGAATAATATTTTTCTCTGTTCGTACTTGGATAAAGGGGCTAAATACCAAAATAATTGGGCAAAGGGGCTAAATGAATAACTTCGTTAAATGCATTAATGAATTAAAAGGAATTTACACTTTAAAGGCCCAATGAAAATATAAATGAACAATCACTAAATTTCATATAAATATATATAGGGGAAAAATGTATCTACTTAGCAGTGGATATCTTTGACCACTGATAATGCCCCCCAAAAAAGACGCTTAATTTATCAATTATCAACAGAATCTTTTAAAAATATTTTTGTCAATATTCATATATTAAATAAGGTTAATTTAGTCATGTTAAAAAATGTGAAAATTCAAATTCAATCTAAACTATTAATCTTAAGCGTAGATCTTATGTTTTTGGGCTACAGATATATATTATTTTAATGACGAGTTTCTAGAAGAGAGAGGAACCATACATGGGTTCATTAGAAATTTCCACAATATATATATATAAACCAAAATCCTTTATCCAATCAATAATGCTTGTACAAAAAGTCATTTATTCTTAAGAAAATGCATCAAAAGTTGATTGTTTTTTCCTTACGCCTTGTTATAATTGTAAAATTTCGGCATCTTTATAAAAGTAAAACTAAATATGCATACTTGGGCAAAATTATTCGATACGACTTCTTTCAATCAGGTTTGTCCCTGTGGAGGGTGGTATAAAAGTTGTTTTTCCATTCCATGTGGCATGGCAAACTAGTTTCCCCACTATGGTAAAAGTGACAAATTCTAATAAACTAATATATTTATTATGTTTTATGGGACCCATATTAATAAAAAATCTATTTGTTTAGGTTTGCTGGGTCTTTATTAAATTTTTGGGATTGTATACTATTTTGTGGGATGTTTTTATAATAAAATCTGTCATAAAAATTAAAATGTAGGAGAGAAGAAAAAATATAACACAAAAATATTAATCAACCTCGATATTAGTAACCCAAATATGTACAATCGCAAAAATCATCATGTATGGTTATCCGATCTTGTTTTAGTTTCCCATGACACAAAGCAGATCTTTTGGTACATTGCTAAATATATAGTCCCTTGATAGATATTATGAGTAATCATACACCAAACTAGGCATTTTCAGGTTCACACTCCTCGGTCTTTATTTGATGTTGGCCAAAGCAGATTGTTCTTGACCTGTTAAATATATAATATTGAGAAAGGTATAAAGAGTAATCATATACCGAACGATGCATGTTTAAGTTCACACTACTCGGTATCGACATACATTCTGATCTTCCAGAATTGAGCAAAACATATCTTTTGGTACATTCCATAGATTTAGGGGCTCGAGGTAGATATTATGAGTAATCATATACCGAATGATGCATGTTTAGGTTCACACTGCTCGATATTATTGACTTTTACGTTCACACTGCCCGATACCTCGGTCATACATTCTGTTCTACCATATATGGGACAAAACATATCTTTTCCTATATTTCTAGATAGATTAGAGTCTCGAGACATGTATTGTGAGTACTTCCATGCATGTTTAGGTTCATACTGCTTGGTATTAAACTCCGTCATACATCCCGATCTACCAGATATGGGACAAAGCAGACATTCGGTACGTTAATAGATTTAGAGTCATCTGGAAGATATTATGAGTAATCATATACGCGATGAAGCATGTCTAGGTCACAATATTCGGTATTGATCTCTATCCTATATTTTGAAGTTTACATATTTTGGACAAAGCCTAAATCTTTTGGTACATTCCCAGACGAGGTATGTTCCGGTCCACGCTGCTCGGATTGACCTCCATCATACATTGCGATATACTAGATATGAAACAAAGCAAATATTTAGGAGCAATGCTATATTTAGAGTCTCGAGGTAGATATTATGAGTAATCATTGATGGAAAGATGCATGTTCAGTTTCAAACTGCTCCGTATTGACATTTGACATACATTCCAATCTTCCAGATATTGAGCAAAACATATCTTTTGGCATTCCCAGATTTAGAGTCTCGAGGTTGATATTATGAGTAATCAGTGATGGATTGATGCATGTTTAGTTTCTTTTCCTAGATTTCCAGATTTAGAGTCCCGTGATAGGTATTGTGAGTAGTCATAGACGCGGCGAAGCATGCTTCGGTTCACACTGCAAGGTATTGACCACAGTTCTGATCTACCATATATGAGCCAAAACAAATCTTTTCGTACATTCCAGATTCAGGGCCTCAAGATAGATATTATGAGTAATCATAGACGCGACGATGTATGTTTAGGTTCACACTGCTCGATATTGACCTCCGTCATACATTCCGATCTACCAAATATCGGACAAAACATATCTTTTGGTACATTCCCAGATTTAAAGTCTGTTAGAGCATTGCTCGGTCGAACTCACATGCTTTGCTATCTCAAGCATGTTTGTCAATGTTAGTGATCAAAACTATAAGTCTTGATTTCTAGCCTATATAGCTAAAGGTCTCGGACTAGGATAGAAAGTGTAGTTGAGCTCAAGACTCCATGGAAATCATCATACAAGACGAAGGACTACTCAAGGAAATGGTGGAACTTCATCGATTAAAAGATATGTGGAGACTTGAACTTATCTGTCACTCAAAAGTCTATTTACTCTATCTCCTATTCTTGAGACAAAAGTCGTTTTGATATATAGACTTTCGTTATATACATTTGCTATTTTGAGCCGAGTTTAGCCAAATTCATCTTTACCTAGTGACAAATGTCATGTTATGTTTCAATCACTTTGAAAATTGCTCTGACGAAAAATGGTATGTGAATAACGACTATATAACGTCCTCTGAGAATGTTTCAATGATTGAAATGAGAGTTTAGATTACATAACCATTGGTAGGATATAAGCATTGTTGTGGAAACACATATATGTATAAGTCCTTATTCCTTGAACCAAAGTTTGCGAACTTTGTTGATCAAGAGCAACGGAATGTGGCGTGAGCCAAGTCCGCGAACTGGCGGAAGTTCTCGACCCGAGAATTTCTGCTGGAGTTTGTGAAATCCTTCCGTGATCTTAAATCCGCGAAGCCAGTCCGCGAACTTGAGTAGGTTATATCTAAAATTGGTTGTTCTTGAACTCATGTTTATATAAACTAAGGAATGCTTTTGCAAACCGTGGCTATAAAGTTCATGAACCGATTCGAGTGAATCAAAACGTTTTTTCTTCGATTGTATCTTGTGTAGTTACATTAGATCTAAGCAATTGAACAACTCTCTAACTAGTTCATTTGAGTCATTTGGACTAGTTATGGTGAAGAAGAATATGGTGGATATGAAAGTGATCATATGGCTAACCATTTGGTTAACTATTGTTGAACCAACAAATATTAATGTTTGGGAACGGTTACATAAACCCAAAATTGGACATTTCATTTGTGTGTAACAAGCTAATGTTTCGATCCAACGGCTGAGAAATATTAGCTTGAATCTAATCAGGTTTTCATCTAATGGTGAATATTGAATGCTTTGTTACCATGCTAACATTGATTGCAAACCCTGATTTGAAAGACTATATAAGGGAGAACTCTAGCAACTGGGAAACCTAATCCCCACACCTTGTGTGTGATACTAGTTGTGCTAAGCTAGAGTCGATTCTCCTTTAACCTTTGGTTTCTTCTTCTAAACCAGGTTAACGACTTAAAGACTTCATTGGGATTGTGAAGCCAGACCGATGCTACTTTTCTTGTAGTTGTGTGATCTGATCTTGTTGTTTCTATCGTACGAGTACAATTTTAATAATTGGATTGAGATTGATATCTCCGATATGCAAGATATAAATGAAATCACAAACACTTCGTCTCATCGTTTGTGATTCCACAATATCTTTTTTCGCTGCGTCGATTAGGATTATTGTGAGGTGATTGATAATACTAGGTTGTTCTTCGGGAATATAAGTCCGGTTCATTAATTGGTTCCTGTTCACCTTGATTTTTCAAAAGACGGAACAAAACTCGTAGGTATATTCGTGGGAGACGTATTTATCTATTACCGTAGACTTTTATGTGTGATACATATTTGTTTATTAAAGTATTCGACTTTGGATCGTAGCAACTCTTAGTTGTGGGTGAGATCATCTAAAGGAATCAAGTACGTAGTATCCTGCTGGGATCAGAGACGTAGGAGTATAACTGTACCTTGGATCAGTGTGAGATTGATTGGGGTTCAACTACAGTCCAGGACGAAGTTAGTTTGGAGTAGGCTAGTGTTTGTAGCGACTTAATGCAGTGTGTGTTCAATCTGGACTAGGTCCGGGGGTTTTTCCGCATTTGCGATTTCCTCGTTAACAAAATTCTGGTGTCTGTGTTATTTCTTTTCCGCATTATATTTTGTTATATAATTGAAATATCACAGGTTGTGAGTTGTTCAATCAATTAGAATATCCGACCTTTTGGTTGTTGATTTAAATTGATTGACACTTGGATATTGGTCTTTGGTACCATCCAATTTATCTCTCTAGTATTTGATAAAGACTCGCAGATTTATATTTGCTTGAGTATATATCAAATCGAGAGATTGAGATATAAACTCTTTGATATACTTTTTTTCTAGATTGAGTCTGACTGTCTAGTTGATTCTCTCGAAAGTATATTGGAGTTTGTCCATACAGATTGCTAAGCGAAATATTGGGTGTGGTTGTTGTACCCCCACTTTTTCAATTGGTATCAGAGCAGGCAAACACGTTCAAGACCTCACAAGTCTGTATTTGTAGCGATCTGACTCTATGGACAGAGGTGCTATCTCAATTAACGTATCACCAGTCTTTCTTGTTTCTGGAGTTCATGCTCATGTAGGTGTTGTTCAAAGGAGATTTCTATGGACATAAATGGAGCTTATAGTGACTTAAAACAGCCATGGATGCCAATTGGTGATTTTAATTCCATTACTTCTTCTGAAGAGAAAATTGGTGGAAGAGCAGTCAATAGGAAGGCAATGCAAGAATTTAACAATTGTTTAGCAAATTGTGAATTGATACAAGCTCCCAAAACTGGTTTGCAGCATTCATGGTCTAATTGTCAGCATGGTAATAGAAGAATTCTGTGTAATCTTGAAAGAGTTGTATACAACCAATTGTGGTTCCAAAAAAATGAAGATTGGAGTTATAAAGTTGGTTTGAGAATAGATTCAAATAATTCCCCATCACTTGGAGGCAATGTTGCAATTCCTAAGCCAAAAAATATTCCTTGGAAGTTTCAAAAGATGTGGCTATCTCATCCTAGTTTCATGGAAGTTGTCTTTCAAAGTTGGAGTGAAGTAATACTTTGTGATCCAGCTTTTATCTACCAACAATAAATAAAAACTATTCTCAAAGAATGGAACTGGAATGTCTCTGGTAATGTGCATGTGAAATTAAAAGAAGCTGAAGAAGAAGTTCAGAAAGCAATGCTGGAATCTGATTCAAATCCTTTTGACACTGAAGCTCTAGACAGATTAGTTACTGCTGAGAATAATTTCAATTCAAAAGAGGTTCATCTAAGTACAATGCTCAAGCAGAAAGCAAGAGTTAAATGGGTCAAGGAAGGATCTGCAAACACAGGTTTCTTTCATACAAACTTGAAGATCAGACAATCAAGAAACTTTATCAGTGAGCTTCAAGATGATAATGGTGATATTACAACAGATCAAACTAAAATTGCAGATATCTTAATTCAACATTTTCAACACAAGTTTCAGTTCAAAGATGTAGAAAAAGATGATACTCTTCTTGAAGTTATTCCAAAAGTGATAAATGAAGAAGACCAAAAAATGCTTGATGCAATTCCTGATGAAGAAGAAATAAAAAGTGCAATTTTTAACATGGATCCAAACAACTCTCCTGGTCCTGATGGCTTCTCAGGTTGGTTCTACAGGTCATGTTGGCACATTATAAAACAGGATGTAGTACAAGCTGTGCAGTTCTGCTGGAAAAAAGATTTATACCTAAGGGCCTTAATTCAAACTTTTTGGTGTTACTTCCTAAGATTGAAGGTGCAAAAACTCCAAATCACTTCAGACCAATTGGCCTGAGCAATGTAAGTTTCAAGATATTTACCAAAATCATCAATACTAGATTGTGTTCCCTTACGAATAAGCTTATAACTCCTCAACAAGTGTCTTACATCAAGGGTAGAAGCATACAAGAACAGATACTTTTGGCATCAGAATTAGTAAATAAGATGAAGAAGAAGAGAAGAGGAGGAAATGTAGCTCTCAAGCTTGACATTTCTCAAGCATATGATTCTGTGAGTTGGAGCTTTCTTTTTCAAGTACTTCAAAAATATGGTTTTTCTAATTCATGGTGTCAATGGCTGCATACTATTTTTGCATCTGCTAAAATATCAGTGATGATCAATGGAGGTCCACAAGGTTTTTTCTCTGTAGGTAGAGGTCTCAGACAAGGAGATCCTCTATCTCCAACTCTCTTTGTTTTAATGGAAGATGTTCTTAGTAGGTGCATTCACAAAATGGTGGAGGAAGGCTCATTAGCTCCAATGGTGTTTAGAAGAGGTATTCATCCTACTCACTTGTTCTTTGCAGATGATGTTCTCATTTTCTGTAATGGAGCAAAGAAAAATGTTACAAATCTTCTAAATTTGTTGGAGAGGGAAAATAATTAACAAAAATAAAGCAAGCTCTTTATAGATGGTACTTCAGCACTTAGAAAAACTCAAATAAGAGATTTAATGCAAATGGAATTGAGTGAGTTCCTTGATAAATACTTAGGAGTAATTCTTTCTCCTGGAAAAGTTAAATTATCTACAATATGGCCTATGGTTGAGATGTTTCAGAAGAAGTTAGCATTTTGGAAAGGGAAGTTGTTGTCATTTCAAGATAGACTGGTGCTTGTCAAGTCTGTTTTGTGCAGCATTCCAATATATAATGTGGGTGTTTATAAATGGCCTTCTTCTGCAATTAAAATTTGTGAAAAGATCATAAGGAATTTTCTTTGGTCTGGGAATGGAGAAGTGAGAAAATATAAAACTCTTGCATGGAAAAAAGTGTGTACCCCTCTTAGTGAAGGTGGTCTTGGAATTCAGAGATTGGAAGTCATTAATAGAACTCTTCTAATGAAGATGATGTGGAGAATCATTAATTCAGAAGAAGAATGGGCATTATTCATTAAAGCCAAATTCAAAAATTCAAATGGACAATGGAATGAAAATTGGCAACTATGTTCTATTTGGCAAGGTTTGAAGTGGGCTTGGAGTGTGTTAAAAGATAACATCAAATGGTGTATTGGCAATGGTCAAAATGTAAATATTTGGTTTGATAATTGGATTCATGAAACTCCTCTAAGTGATCAACCAGAAATGACTCAGTATATGAGGAATAATATGCACATGAAGGTATCTGATCTTATACAAGATGGCATCTGGAGCATTCCACAACAGCTGCAACAATTATTTCAATATTTCAGCTTACCTGAATAGGAGGGGGACAAGATAAGCTCTTCTGGACTGGCACCTTGAATGGTAAGTTCTCTACTTCTTCAGCCATTGCTATGATAAGACATAAAGAACCCAAAATGCATTGCTCCACAAAAATATGGAATTCTTATTTGCATCCAAGTACCTCTAGTAACATTTGGAAAATAGTACAGGGAGTCTTTATTGATGATTTAGTTATGGTTGATAGAGGTTACAGTCTAGCATCAAGATGTTGTATCTGTGAAAATGAGCAAGACAACATGAATCATCTTCTATGGCACTGTAGTTTTAATGTCAAAATTTGGATATGGATTTGTTCTATTTTTGGTTTCAGTTTGCCTGAAACTTTTGATGATATTTGGACAAGGGCCAGGAATTGTAGTCCTCTAATTAGAGAGACTTGGATAACTGCAGCTTGTTCAATTATTAAGGAGTTGTGGTTTCAAAAAAATAAAAGACTCTTTGAAGACATAAAACCAAATGAGAAGTAGTTCAAATCCAGAATAAAGAAGATGGTTCTTGAGGGTGGATACAGGATGAAAAGCAACAAATGGAACCAGAATTATGATCTGCAAATAATTAACTTTTTTAATCTTGGTGCAAGACACAGTAAATTCCAGTGCATTAGAACTTGTTAATGGAATCCTCCTACTCTTGGATATATCATGTTCTGTTGTGATGGATCATCTTTTGGTAACCCAGGTACAACTGGTTTTGGAGTTGTTGTGAGAGATCATACAAGTCAAGTGCTTGGAGTCTTATCTGGGGGTATAGGCATTGGAACAAATTACATTGCAGAAGTGTATGGAGTGGTTTGTGCAGCAGAATTAGCAGTGGAATGGGGCACGAAAAACATTGTGTTATGTTCAGATTCAAAAACGGTAATTGGGGACTTTTCTCAAGGGAAAGTTCCTTGGTTTATTCACATGATATGGAGGAAAGCAACAAGTAAAATTGTTTCTATCATATACATGCACAGTTTTAGAGAAACTAATTTTTCTGCAGATTCTGTTGCTAAAAGAGGATCCACATTAGCAGCTGGTGAAAGGCAGATCATCATGGAAAGACCTTCATTCTTGACTAGAATTGAACTTCCAGAGATGGCATATTACAGATTCTGCTGATGAGGAGTTTTCCTTTTCCAAAATCTCATAATGTAATTGAATGTTCAATTTGTCCATTTCTTTTTCTGGGTCTGCTCTAGTGGGCTGCTTTGTTGGGTTATTGTTTCCATTTTCTTTTCTGGGCCTTCTGTTGTGGGATGCTTTGTGGTGGGTTAATTTTTACTCTTGTATTCTTTACTCTTGTATTTCATTGATTAGTAACATTTTCAA